>NC_074677.1:6367656-6515156 GCF_029448725.1 Salvelinus fontinalis
GGGCAACGGTGTCTAGATGGAATTTGTGGTCCTGGCGACTGGATCTTTTTTGGAACACCATTATTTTGGTCTTACTGAGATTTACTGTCAGGGCCCAGGTCTGACAGAATCTGTGCAGAAGATCTAGGTGCTGCTGTAGGCCCTCCTTGGTTGGTGACAGAAGCACCAGATCATCAGCAAACAGTAGACATTTGACTTCGGATTCTAGTAGGATGAGACCGGGTGCTGCAGACTGTTCTAGTGCCCGCGCCAATTCGTTGATATATATGTTGAAGAGGGTGGGGCTTAAGCTGCATCCCTGTCTCACCCCACGACCCTGTGTGAAGAAATGTGTGTGTTTTTTGCCAATTTTAACCGCACACTTGTTGTTTGTGTACATGGATTTTATGATGTCGTATGTTTTACCCCCAACACCACTTTCCATCAATTTGTATAGCAGACCCTCATGCCAAATTGAGTCAAAGGCTTTTTTGAAATCAACAAAGCATGAGAAGACTTTGCCTTTGTTTTGGTTTGTTTGGTTGTCAATTAGGGTGTGTAGGGTGAATACATGGTCTGTTGTACGGTAATTTGGTAAAAAGCCAATTTGACATTTGCTCAGTACATTGTTTTCATTGAGGAAATGTACGAGTCTGCTGTTAATGATTATGCAGAGTATTTTCCCAAGGTTACTGTTGACGCATATTCCACGGTAGTTATTGGGGTCAAATTTGTCTCCACTTTTGTGGATTGGGGTGATCAGTCCTTGGTTCCAAATATTGGGGAAGATGCCAGAGCTAAGGACGATGTTAAAGAGTTTTAATATAGCCAATTGGAATTTGTTGTCTGTATATTTGATCATTTCATTAAGGATACCATCAACACCACAGGCCTTTTTGGGTTGGAGGGTTTTTATTTTGTCCTGTAACTCATTCAAGGTAATTGGAGAATCCAGTGGGTTCTGGTAGTCTTTAATAGTTGATTCTAGGATTTGTATTTGATCATGTATATGTTTTTGCTCTTTATTCTTTGTTATAGAGCCAAAAAGATTGGAGAAGTGGTTTACCCATACATCTCCATTTTGGATAGAAAATTCTTTGTGTTGTTGTTTGTTTAGTGTTTTCCAATTTTCCCAGAATTGGTTAGAGTCTATGGATTCTTCAATTACATTGAGCTGATTTCTGACGTGCTGTTCCTTTTTTTTCAGTAGTGTATTTATGTATTGTTTTAGTGATTCACCATAGTGAAGGCGTAGACTCAGGTTTTCCAGGTCTCTATGTTTTTGGTTGGACAGGTTTCTCAGTTTATTTCTTAGATTTTTGCATTCTTTATCAAACCATTTGTCATTGTTGTTCATTTTCTTCGGTTTTCTATTTGAGATTTTTAAATTTGATAGGGAAGCTGAGAGATCAAATATACTGTTAAGATTTTCTACTGCCAAGTTTACACCTTCACTATTGCAGTGGAACGTTTTACCCAGGAAGTTGTCTAAAAGGGATTGAATTTGCTGTTGCCTAATTGTTTTTTGGTAGGTTTCCAAACTGCATTCCTTCCATCTATAGCATTTCTTAATGTTACTCAGTTCCTTTGGCTTTGATGCCTCATGATTGAGTATTGCTCTGTTCAAGTAGACTGTGATTTTGCTGTGGTCTGATAGGGGTGTCAGTGGGCTGACTGTGAACGCTCTGAGAGACTCTGGGTTGAGGTCAGTGATAAAGTAGTCTACAGTGCTACTGCCAAGAGATGAGCTATAGGTGTACCTACCATAAGAGTCCCCTCGAAGCCTACCATTGACTATGTACATACCCAGCGTGCGACAGAGCTGCAGGAGTTGTGACCCGTTTTTGTTGGTTATGTTGTCATAGTTATGCCTAGGGGGGCATATGGGGGAGGGAATGCTGTCACCTGCAGGCAGGTGTTTGTCCCCCTGTGTGCTGAGGGTGTCAGGTTCGTGTCCAGTTCTGGCATTTAGGTCGCCACAGACTAATACATGTCCCTGGGCCTGGAAATGATTGATTTCCCCCTCCAGGATGGAGAAGCTGTCTTCATTAAAGTATGGGGATTCTAGTGGGGGGATATAGGTAGCACACAGGAGGACATTTTTCTCTGTTAAGATCATTTCCTTTTGAATTTCTAGCCAAATGTAAAATGTTCCTGTTTTGATTAATTTAATGGAGTGAGTTAGGTCTGCTCTATACCAAATTAGCATTCCCCCAGAGTCCCTTCCCTGTTTCACACCTGGTAGTTTGGTGGATGGGACTACCAGCTCTCTGTAACCTAGAGGGCAACCAGTGGGTCCGTCTCCTCTGTACCAGGTTTCTTGCAGGATGACAATGTCTGCATTACCGATTTCTTTGGTGAAGTCCGGGTTCCTGCTCTTTAGGCCAAAGGCAGATGACCTCAGACCTTGGATATTCCAGGATGATATAGGATGATCTCTCCCCCCTCTCTCTCTCTCTCTCCCCCTCTCGCTCTCTATCTCTCTCTCTCTCTCCCCCCTCTCTCTCTCTCTATCTCTCCCCCTCTCGCTCTCTATCTCTCCCCCTCTCTGTCTCTCTCCCCCCTCTCTCTCTCCTCCCTGCTGCTCCTGTTCTCTTGTAGCCTCATCGTGCTGAGTGAGACTGCAGCAGTCTATCAGTCTACAACATGAGAGGTGTCAGTCAGTCAAACCGTGTTTCTATATCTTCCCGAAGTGCACCTGAACCTCAATAAAGACACTGCCTTCTGTATCATCCTGGGAGGTAGTCGAGTCTGTAACTAGGAACATCGCAGCAGGGAGTCAGCTGTAGGACAATACACTGGTAATATTTGATAGTAGTCCTGAAGTCTGTTTTCCGTCTCCTAGACGATGAACATGAAATTAACATACGGTATTTGGGGGAGGGTTTCAAAACATCCTCGAGGACCCCCCCCCCCCAACTCCTTGTGGACTGTTTGAAATGTGATTGAGGAGCTGACAGTGGAGTTGTGATTAACATGATGTACCTCCCTCATCTCCGATACACACGGAGACTCCTCCAAGGAGTTGATTTATTTTGTCAACTTCCATCAAAAAGCATCAAAATAGTTTGATGCTCTGCTTATTATCAGGCTTATTTACCAGTTCAAGTCAGACGTGAAACAAAAGAGCAGAGGTGAATGTCATTTTAAATTGTTTGAAGATTTGATTTTAAAGTGTAAATGAAAAATGAAAAATGTCCAATTTCCCACACCCAGTGGCCTTTTTCTATGTTGATGGTTTGTTTATTCCATAACCCTAGCTTCTAGCCTGGTTATTCCATAACCCTAGCCTCTAGTCTGTTTATTCCATAACCCTAGCCTCTAGCCTGTTTATTCCATAACCCTAGCCACTAGCCTGTTTATTCCATAACCCTAGCCACTAGCCTGTTTATTCCATAACCCTAGCCTCTAGCCTGGTTATTCCATAACCCTAGCCTCTAGCCTGTTTATTCCATAACCCTAGCCTCTAGCCTGGTTATTCCATAACCCTAGCCTCTAGCCTGTTTATTCCATAACCCTAGCCTCTAGCCTGGTTATTCCATAACCCTAGCCTCTAGCCTGTTTATTCCATAACCCTAGCCTCTAGCCTGGTTATTCCATAACCCTAGCCTCTAGCCTGGTTATTCCATAACCCTAGCCTCTAGCCTGGTTATTTCATAACCCTAGCCTCTAGTCTGTTTATTCCATAACCCTAGCCTCTAGCCTGTTTATTCTATAACCCTTGCCTCTAGCCTGGTTATTCCATAACCCTAGCCTCTAGCCTGTTTATTCCATAACCCTAGCCTCTAGTCTGTTTATTCCATAACCCTAGCCTGTTTATTCCATAACCCTAGCCTCTAGTCTGTTTATTCCATAACCCTAGCCTCTAGCCTGTTTATTCCATAACCCTAGCCTCTAGCCTGGTTATTCCATAACCCTAGCCTCTAGCCTGTTTATTCCATAACCCTAGCCTCTAGCCTGGTTATTCCATAACCCTAGCCTCTAGTCTGTTTATTCCATAACCCTAGCCTCTAGTATGTTTATTCCATAGCCCTAGCCTCTAGCCTGGTTATTCCATAACCCTAGCCTCTAGCCTGTTTATTCCATAACCCTAGCCTCTAGCCTGTTTATTCCATAACCCTAGCCTCTAGTCTGTTTATTCCATAACCCTAGCCTCTAGCCTGGTTATTCCATAACCCTAGCCTCTAGCCTGGTTATTCCATAACCCTAGCCTCTTGCCTGTTTATTCCATAACCCTAGCCTCTAGCCTGGTTATTCCATAACCCTAGCCTCTAGCCTGTTTATTCCATAACCCTTGCCTCTAGCCTGGTTATTCCATAACCCTTGCCTCTAGCCTGGTTATTCCATAACCCTAGCCTCTAGCCTGTTTATTCCATAACCCTAGCCTCTAGCCTGGTTATTCCATAACCCTAGCCTCTAGCCTGGTTATTCCATAACCCTAGCCTCTAGCCTGTTTATTCCATAACCCTAGCCTCTAGCCTGGTTATTCCATAACCCTAGCCTCTAGTCTGTTTATTCCATAACCCTAGCCTCTAGCCTGGTTATTCCATAACCCTAGCCTCTAGCCTGGTTATTCCATAACCCTAGCCTCTAGCCTGTTTATTCCATAACCCTAGCCTCTAGCCTGTTTATTCCATAACCCTAGCCTCTAGCCTGTTTATTCCATAACCCTAGCCTCTAGTCTGTTTATTCCATAACCCTAGCCTCTAGCCTGGTTATTCCATAACCCTAGCCTCTAGCCTGGTTATTCCATAACCCTAGCCTCTTGCCTGTTTATTCCATAACCCTAGCCTCTAGCCTGGTTATTCCATAACCCTAGCCTCTAGCCTGGTTATTCCATAACCCTAGCCTCTAGCCTGTTTATTCCATAACCCTAGCCTCTAGCCTGGTTATTCCATAACCCTTGCCTCTAGCCTGTTTATTCCATAACCCTAGCCTCTAGCCTGGTTATTCCATAACCCTAGCCTATAGTCTGTTTATTCCATAACCCTAGCCTCTAGTATGTTTATTCCATAGCCCTAGCCTCTAGCCTGGTTATTCCATAACCCTAGCCTCTAGCCTGTTTATTCCATAACCCTAGCCTCTAGCCTGTTTATTCCATAACCCTAGCCTCTAGCCTGGTTATTCCATAACCCTAGCCTCTAGCCTGGTTATTCCATAACCCTAGCCTCTAGCCTGGTTATTCCATAACCCTTGCCTCTAGCCTGGTTATTCCATAACCCTAGCCTCTAGCCTGTTTATTCCATAACCCTAGCCTCTAGTCTGTTTATTCCATAACCCTAGCCTGTTTATTCCATAACCCTAGCCTCTAGTCTGTTTATTCCATAACCCTAGCCTCTAGCCTGTTTATTCCATAACCTTAGCCTCTAGCCTGGTTATTCCATAACCCTAGCCTCTAGCCTGTTTATTCCATAACCCTAGCCTCTAGCCTGGTTATTCCATAACCCTAGCCTCTAGTCTGTTTATTCCATAACCCTAGCCTCTAGCCTGTTTATTCCATAGCCCTAGCCTCTAGCCTGGTTATTCCATAACCCTAGCCTCTAGCCTGTTTATTCCATAACCCTAGCCTCTAGCCTGTTTATTCCATAACCCTAGCCTCTAGTCTGTTTATTCCATAACCCTAGCCTCTAGCCTGGTTATTCCATAACCCTAGCCTCTAGCCTGGTTATTCCATAACCCTAGCCTCTAGCCTGGTTATTCCATAACCCTAGCCTCTAGCCTGTTTATTCCATAACCCTAGCCTCTAGCCTGGTTATTCCATAACCCTAGCCTCTAGTCTGTTTATTCCATAACCCTAGCCTCTAGCCTGTTTATTCCATAACCTTAGCCTCTAGCCTGGTTATTCCATAACCCTAGCCTCTAGCCTGTTTATTCCATAACCCTAGCCTGTTTATTCCATAACCCTAGCCTCTAGCCTGGTTATTCCATAACCCTAGCCTCTAGTCTGGTTATTCCATAACCCTAGCCTCTAGTCTGTTTATTCCATAACCCTAGCCTCTAGCCTGGTTATTCCATAACCCTAGCCTCTAGCCTGTTTATTCCATAACCCTAGCCTCTAGCCTGTTTATTCCATAACCCTAGCCACTAGCCTGTTTATTCCATAACCCTAGCCTCTAGCCTGGTTATTCCATAACCCTAGCCTCTAGCCTGGTTATTCCATAACCCTAGCCTCTAGCCTGTTTATTCCATAACCCTAGCCTCTAGCCTGTTTATTCCATAACCCTAGCCTCTAGCCTGTTTATTCCATAACCCTAGCCTCTAGCCTGGTTATTCCATAACCCTAGCCTCTAGCCTGGTTATTCCATAACCCTAGCCTCTAGCCTGGTTATTCCATAACCCTAGCCTCTAGCCTGTTTATTCCATAACCCTAGCCTCTAGCCTGGTTATTCCATAACCCTAGCCTCTAGTCTGTTTATTCCATAACCCTAGTCTCTAGCCTGGTTATTCCATAACCCTAGCCTCTAGCCTGGTTATTCCATAACCCTAGCCTCTAGCCTGGTTATTCCATAACCCTAGCCTCTAGCCTGGTTATTCCATAACCCTAGCCTCTAGCCTGGTTATTCCATAACCCTAGCCTCTAGCCTGGTTATTCCATAACCCTAGCCTCTAGCCTGGTTATTCCATAACCCTAGCCTCTAGCCTGGTTACTCCATAACCCTAGCCTCTAGTCTGTTTATTCCATAACCCTAGCCTCTAGCCTGTTTATTCCATAACCCTAGCCTCTAGCCTGTTTAGTCCATAACCCTAGCCTCTAATCTGTTTATTCCATAACGCTAGCCTCTAGCCTGTTTATTCCATAACCCTAGCCTCTAGTCTGTTTATTCCATAACCCTAGCCTCTAGCCTGTTTATTCCATAACCCTAGCCTCTAGCCTGTTTATTCCATAACCCTAGCCTCTAGCCTGGTTATTCCATAACCCTAGCCTCTAGTCTGTTTATTCCATAACCCTAGCCTCTAGCCTGTTTATTCCATAACCCTAGCCTCTAGTCTGTTTATTCCATAACCCTAGCCTCTAGTCTGTTTATTCCATAACCCTAGCCTCTAGTCTGTTTATTCCATAACCCTAGCCACTAGCCTGGTTATTCCATAACCCTAGCCTCTAGCCTGGTTATTCCATAACCCTAGCCTCTAGCCTGGTTATTCCATAACCCTAGCCTCTAGCCTGTTTATTCCATAACCCTAGCCTGTTTATTCCATAACCCTAGCCTGTTTATTCCATAACCCTAGCCTCTAGCCTGTTTATTCCATAGCCCTAGCCTCTAGCCTGTTTATTCCATAGCCCTAGCCTCTAGCCTGTTTATTCCATAACCCTAGCCTCTAGCCTGGTTATTCCATAACCCTAGCCTCTAGCCTGTTTATTCCATAACCCTAGCCTGTTTATTCCATAACCCTAGCCTCTAGCCTGTTTATTCCATAGCCCTAGCCTCTAGCCTGTTTATTCCATAGCCCTAGCCTCTAGCCTGTTTATTCCATAACCCTAGCTTCTAGCCTGGTTATTCCATAACCCTAGCCTCTAGCCTGTTTATTCCATAACCCTAGCCACTAGCCTGTTTATTCCATAACCCTAGCTTCTAGCCTGTTTATTCCATAAACCTAGCCTCTAGCCTGGTTATTCCATAACCCTAACCTCTAGCCTGTTTATTCCATAACCCTAGCCTCTAGCCTGGTTATTCCATAACCCTAGTCTCTAGCCTGGTTATTCCATAACCCTAGCCTCTAGCCTGTTTATTCCATAACCCTAGCCTCTAGCCTGTTTATTCCATAACGCTAGCCTCTAGCCTGGTTATTCCATAACCCTAGCCTCTAGCCTGGTTATTCCATAACCCTAGCCTCTAGCCTGTTTATTCCATAACGCTAGCCTCTAGCCTGTTTATTCCATAACGCTAGCCTCTAGCCTGTTTATTCCATAACCCTAGCCTCTAGCCTGTTTATTCCATAACCCTAGCCTCTAGCCTGGTTATTCCATAACCCTAGCCTCTAGCCTGGTTATTCCATAACCCTAGCCTCTAGCCTGGTTATTCCATAACCCTAGCCTCTAGCCTGGTTATTCCATAACCCTAGCCTCTAGCCTGTTTATTCCATAACCCTAGCCTCTAGCCTGGTTATTCCATAACCCTAGCCTCTAGCCTGGTTATTCCATAACCCTAGCCTCTAGCCTGTTTATTCCACAACCCTAGCCTCTAGCCTGTTTATTCCATAACCCTAGCCTCTAGCCTGTTTATTCCACAACCCTAGCCTCTAGCCTGGTGGCTCCTGGGATAACTATCTCCGTACGTGCTGTCCTCTTCCTGCGATTAGAAACCCTGTTATCAGATCATTCACTGCCTTCTAAACATCAGGGGACAGGAAATGTTTGTCTATTTTGGTCTTGATTTGAAGGTTTTGGGTTGTACTGTAGCTGGAGGGAGATGCTTCTCTCTTAGACTGACCGTCCCACACAATCTCCAATGTGATTCACGGCTGGACCCTGTAGGTGTTATACAGAGTAGGTGCTATACAGAGACATGAAAGGCTAAGATATTTTTCTATTCTCTCCAACAGACAGTGATTATTCCCAATAGACTCTTGTTTAAAACCTATGTTGTTATTCCACCAGTCCTCTCACAGTCTGTTGTTATTCCACCAGTCCTCTCACAGTCTGTTGTTATTCCACCAGTCCTCTAGGTCTGTTGTTATTCCACCAGTCCTCTAGGTCTGTTGTTATTCCACCAGTCCTCTCACAGTCTGTTTTTATTCCACCAGTCCTCTAGGTCTGTTGTTATTCCACCAGTCCTCTAGGTCTGTTGTTATTCCACCAGTCCTCTCTCAGTCTGTTGTTATTCCACCAGTCCTCTAGGTCTGTTGTTATTCCACCAGTCCTCTAGGTCTGTTGTTATTCCACCAGTCCTCTAGGTCTGTTGTTATTCCACCAGTTCTCTCAGTCTGTTGTTATTCCACCAGTTCTCTCAGTCTGTTGTTATTCCACCAGTCCTCTAGGTCTGTTGTTATTCCACCAGTCCTCTAGGTCTGTTGTTATTCCACCAGTCCTCTAGGTCTGTTGTTATTCCACCAGTCCTCTAGGTCTGTTGTTATTCCACCAGTCCTCTAGGTCTGTTGTTATTCCACCAGTCCTCTAGGTCTGTTGTTATTCCACCAGTCCTCTAGGTCTGTTGTTATTCCACCAGTCCTCTAGGTCTGTTGTTATTCCACCAGTCCTCTAGGTCTGTTGTTATTCCACCAGTCCTCTAGGTCTGTTGTTATTCCACCAGTCCTCTAGGTCTGTTGTTATTCCACCAGTCCTCTAGGTCTGTTGTTATTCCACCAGTCCTCTAGGTCTGTTGTTATTCCACCAGTCCTCTCTCAGTCTGTTGTTATTCCACCAGTCCTCTAGGTCTGTTGTTATTCCACCAGTCCTCTCGCAGTCTACTCTTTATAAATAAATGCTATTTGCCACGTTCCAGGTCACCTGTTTGCAGTCGCACTGAACTCATCAGAACATTGCTTATAGCATTTAAAGCATATCAATGTGGTTCCTGAAAAGTGTAAACACTTCTCCTCCCATTGTGAGAGCTGATCAACATGCACCTTCCATAGTTGTTTTCCCTGATGTGAAGAGTACTTTGTATTGGGTTGTAGGAGGTAGACTGGATTTGTCTGAATAACCCTTTTTGGTGTTGTCCTCCTGAGGGGTGGTGACGATCACCTGACGTGATCCTTCTGTATCCCCCATCCCAGGAGAGCCACACACACACTCTTCAACCCCAGCAGAAAGGAACAAACTGCAGAAATCCAACAACATAAAGATGACCTGTGGGCTCAGGAAGAATGGCCTGCCTCTCTGTTTCCTAGTGTCATAAATCCTACACACACACACACAATATACACACACACACACGCGCGCACGGTACTGCCTCATAATAATGAATGAGTTACAGAACCCTTTGTCTACTTGGCCTTTCACTTGTACATATGGGGATGTTTTGGTGACTTCACTATTTTTTGTGCAACAACATCAGACCTTTTGTCTGGAACAAAATAACGTGTGTGTGTGTGTGTGTGTGTGTGTGTGTGTGTGTGTGTGTGTGTGTGTGTGTGTGTGTGTGTGTGTGTGTGTGTGTGTGTGTGTGTGTGTGTGTGTGTGTGTGTGTGTGTGTGTGTGTGTGTGTGTGTGTGTGTGTGTGTGTGTGTGTGTGTGTGTGTGTGTGTGTGTGTGTGTGTGTGTGTGTGTGTGTGTGTGTGTGTGTGTGTGTGTGTGTGTGTGTGTGTGTGTGTGTGTGTGTGTGTGTGTGTGTGTGTGTGTGTGTGTGTGTGTGTGTGTGTGTGTGTGTGTGTGTGTGTGTGTGTGTGTGTGTGTGTGTGTGTGTGTGTGTGTGTGTGTGTGCGTCTGGAGGGGTGCTAGCCAGCCACACCCAGCCCAGAGCACCAGACTGGATAATGGAGTTGGACTGGTGTTACTCTGCATCCCAGAGCACCAGACTGGATAATGGAGTTGGACTGGTGTTACTCTGCATCCCAGAGCACCAGACTGGATAATGGAGTTGGACTGGTGTTACTCTGGAGCCATAACAATCTGCCCACTGTGGCTGCCGTAGAAAGGTCAGATGTACAGGATACAGCTGAGATGTTTTCCCCTCCTTAGCAACATCATCACATGTTTTAGTAATGTCACCTGTTTCAATCTGGGTGGTTTTTCTTTCGAAGTGTTGCTGCTATTAGGGATGCAAATGCCGGTCCATTTTTCTGCCGACTAACTAACCCTCATTAACCGGTCAACAAACGGTTACATTTATTCCAAACAGTAAAATGACACGAAGCACCAGAAAATACTTTCAGAGATCTGTATATAATGACGAGATGCTTATGTTTCCGCCCTAACAATGGGAGTCGCCCCATTGAGGGAAGGCAGGCGACAAGCTTAGGCCCAAAAGAAGCCCATACACACGCATTGGATTTATTTTGGACAGATTTTCGTGAGAGTGAAACCTCTCGCTTCGCCTCTTCCTCTCTGACACTATGCAAGCGTTCAAGGACCTGACATTTTTCATTAAGAGCATGGAAACATGCAACAATAGCAAACCTATCGTTTTATAGTCAAAACGCTATATATCCTGTTATTGAACAGGCAACTCCTGTAATGAAGCAGCTAATACAATGTCATTTTCAAATATTTGCCCAAATGCAATTAGCGAAAAACAGTTCTGAACCGCGCGTCTAATGCGTACAGTTCAATAGATCTCTGTTAGAATCTTAGAATGAGAGGGGGAATCTAATAGCCACTACTATGATGGCTTGCTAATATGACTACGATTCTGGACTTTTAGGATTGTGGCTTTTGGACAACGAAAGAAAATTGATTTGAAACCAATAGAACGGGAGAGAAATGCTGGTTAATAGCATGAGGAAGTCTATAAAATAACTGCCTCCACGTTTCTATGGGTTGGATTTGGGCTACTTTGAAGGAAGGTTAAACATGCCTCATTATTTGAAGTAAAGCAAAACGTTCCAAGTTTCAAACATTTCTACATCCTCAATCTTACATTGCAAAGTGGTTGGTGACGCGCTGATAGTCAACGGTAGGTAAACTATATTCTACGCACCCGAACGGCAAATAGGAGGCGCGCTTTACGAGTTTTGACTGAGAAATAAAAATAGCTAATTTTAAAATCGTGGCCACCAACAGGTTTTAACAGGCGATTGCATTTTGAATTGTTATTTGTTGCGCAATGACTGGGCTTACAAAAACAGGCCTCAGTACAGAAGCCGAGGAGCTAGTCTCACGCTATTCCGCTCCTCAAACTAGGCTCTGCATGCTGTCCACGTGTGATAAAAAAAATGCATGACGACTTGTAAAAGCTTAATTTAGCCGCAATCTCTCTCTCTGTCTGTCTCTTTATATGTCTCTCTTTCTCCACTCTAGGGTTTACTTCACTGCAGACGTATTTAACCCCCTCATCTCCTCAGACTCCCAGACAGTTGGTCGTCACCTTCTCCTCTGTTCCTCTGAGGTTTGACTCCCTGCCCTCAGTGTGACACAGGAGCCTGCCCTCTGGATGCTCAGCTAGATGGAACCTATATCACTAATCAATCTCTTACACCATGAGAACCACTGAGAGTGTGCTGCTGGAGGGTTTGGAGGCTGGGGGTTGAGGCTGTGTTACTGAAAGAGCTTTCAATTACTGTAGCTATGTGTGACTGAGCTGAGGAGCCTGGCTGAAATGTGAAGATTCCAGATATTATCTTTGTATCATTGATCTGGTAGTACTTGCACAGCACTGTTATGATGTTATTATAGGTGGAAATAATCATCGTACTGCTCTCAGCTTCAGGAACATTCTACACCTCTAGACACTGTCATGTTCTCCTCTCTCAGCTTCAGGAACATTCTACACCTCTAGACACTGATGTTCTCCTCTCTCAGCTTCAGGACCATTCTACACCTCTAGACACTGTCATGTTCTCCTCTCTCAGCTTCAGGAACATTCTACACCTCTAGACACTGATGTTCTCCTCTCTCAGCTTCAGGAACATTCTACACCTCTAGACACTGTCATGTTCTCCTCTCTCAGCTTCAGGAACAGTCTACACCTCTAGACACTGTCATGTTCTCCTCTCTCAGCTTCAGGAACATTCTACACCTCTAGACACTGATGTTCTCCTCTCTCAGCTTCAGGAACATTCTACACCTCTAGACACTGATGTTCTCCTCTCTCAGCTTCAGGAACATTCTACCCCTCTAGACACTGTCATGTTCTCCTCTCTTAGCTTCAGGAACATTCTACACCTCTAGACACTGTCATGTTCTTCTCTCTCTGCTGTTTATCCTTGATGCTCTTTCATAATGTGTTGGATGGTCTTGATTCCCTGGTCCATGGCAAGTCCTCCATCATTGAACAACGACCAAGAGACAGAGACCTTCCACTCATGAAATAATCTCTCTTTCTCTCTCCCCTTTTTGCTTTCTTCACCTACCCCTCCCTCCTGTCTCCTCATTTACCTCTCTCTTCCTACCGCTCTGTCTTTTCACCACCCCTCCCTCCTGTCTCCTCATTTACCTCTCTCTTCCTACCGCTCTGTCTTTTCACCACCCCTCCCTCCTGTCTCCTCATTTACCTCTCTCTTCCTACCGCTCTGTCTTTTCACCACCCCTCCCTCCTGTCTCCTCATTTACCTCTCTCTTCCTACCGCTCTGTCTTTTCACCACCCCTCCAACACTCTCCCAGCTGATAAAACCTGCTTTAATATGTCAAATTAACACAGGTGAAAATTAAAAAAAATTCAACTTGATATAGCCCAACCAGTTGGTAGCATGTTGAGTGCCAGAGGATTATATTGAGAGTCTCTGGAGAGGGGAGCTAGCCTAACATTGTCGTGAAGACAGTGATGGAGTGATTCATTCTGGGACCAGGAGATAGCTAAGCACTGGGCCCTCCTGGGCTGGTGGGATGTGTTCATGTATTATATAATTCATTTGATGCGATTCCCCATTCTGGCTGGTGTAACGTTGAATATGTTTTACCTTGAGCTGGGCAGCCCTGCCCTGTCTGTCTGGTAGATTAATGATCTTTCCATGTGTGTTATGCGTATAACATGCGATGTGAGCACATTTTATACACTTCATTTGAGGTGGTAGGCATATTTACTATTTACCCGTGATGGTAAGGGGTAGGATGATGGTGGGGGTGGGAGTGATGGTGGGGCATGGAGGGGTTGATGTGCGTATGCAATATGCAATTCTCTTTGACGAGATTAAGGCTTCACATCCTTTTGAAGCAGTCAGCTCTAGATGGAGGATTGAGGAAGGGAGGGAGGAGCGACCAATCATCTCTAGGCTACGATGCTGCGGACAGAACGGCATTTTGTGCCGACGCTGCACTTAATGGAATCATTTGGTGCCGCTTTTGTCTCCGCCATCTTGTGACTTTTTAAAAGGCCAGACGACATCATCTGCATGTCTGACACCCTCATTAACACACACACACACACACACACACGACCCTGGCTGTGGTAAATGTAATGTATTTATGCGTAAGCTATGAGCTGATTATAAGACGGGAGGCCAGCGGCAGACCCACCAACGAGACTGAGGCTTAATCACTATTCTATTGCTGGAAGGCCAATGAATGTTGAGGTTGTTGCAGGAAGGCCAATGCATGTAGAGGTTGTTGCTGGAAGGCCAATGAATGTTGAGGTTGTTGCTGGAAGGCCAATGAATGTAGAGGTTGTTGCAGGAAGGCCAATGAATGTAGAGGTTGTTGCAGGAAGGCCAATGAATGTTGAGGTTGTTGCAGGAAGGCCAATGAATGTTGAGGTTGTTGCAGGAAGGCCAATGAATGTTGAGGTTGTTGCAGGAAGGCCAATGAATGTTGAGGTTGTTGCAGGAAGGCCAATGAATGTTGAGGTTGTTGCAGGAAGGCCAATGAATGTTGAGGTTGTTGCAGGAAGGCCAATGAATGTAGAGGTTGTTGCTGGAAGGCCAATGAATGTAGAGGTTGTTGCTGGAAGGCCAATGAATGTTGAGGTTGTTGCAGGAAGGCCAATGAATGTAGAGGTTGTTGCAGGAAGGCCAATGAATGTTGAGGTTGTTGCTGGAAGGCCAATGAATGTAGAGGTTGTTGCAGGAAGGCCAATGAATGTAGAGGTTGTTGCAGGAAGGCCAATGAATGTTGAGGTTGTTGCAGGAAGGCCAATGCATGTAGAGGTTGTTGCAGGAAGGCCAATGAATGTAGAGGTTGTTGCTGGAAGGCCAATGAATGTAGAGGTTGTTGCAGGAAGGCCAATGAACAGAGCGGTTATTGGGTGTTAAATCAGAGCTGACCTCTGGATCTTTAATAGAGGATAGTGTGTAGACAAGCTGCCACGCTTTGGAAAGGGCAGGTGAAACATATTCACATGTATGGAGATGAGGTCACCTTACATCAGGTTGGAGGTGGGGGTTGGGGATGGGTTTGTATGTCACATGATTGATTTAGCGTTCATGGTCAATTTGTAGCTAATTTGTACCTAGAATAGAATGAAATTGCTAGCTAGCATGAGAGGAAAAGTCTTGTTTTTGACTAAACATAATTTCTTCAATTTTAAAAAAGCTCCACAATCTGAAGACTGACCTGTGGCAACCACTTGACTTAAGCTAATCTTAACCCAGGGCTTTGCTAAGTGAGAGAGTGTAGACACAGGGTTACCTCAGTGTCTCAGATCCATCCGTTAGCAGTATATGGAGGACACAGACAGACAGACAGACAGACAGACAGACAGACAGACAGACAGACAGACAGACAGACAGACAGACAGACAGACAGACAGACAGACAGACAGACAGACAGACAGACAGACAGACAGACAGACAGACAGACAGACAGACAGACAGACAGACAGACAGACAGACAGACAGACAGACAGACAGACAGACAGACAGACAGACAGACAGACAGACAGACAGACAGACAGACAGACAGACAGACAGACAGACAGACAGACAGACAGACAGACAGACAGACAGACAGACAGACAGACAGACAGACAGACAGACAGACAGACAGACAGACAGACAGACAGACAGACAGACAGACAGACAGACAGACAGACAGACAGACAGACAGACAGACAGACAGACAGACAGACAGACAGACAGACAGACAGACAGACAGACAGACAGACAGACAGACAGACAGACAGACAGACAGACAGACAGACAGACAGACAGACAGACAGACAGACAGACAGACAGACAGACAGACAGACAGACAGACAGACAGACAGACAGACAGACAGACAGACAGACAGACAGACAGACAGACAGACAGACAGACAGACAGACAGACAGACAGACAGACAGACAGACAGACAGACAGACAGACAGACAGACAGACAGACAGACAGACAGACAGACAGACAGACAGACAGACAGACAGACAGACAGACAGACAGACAGACAGACAGACAGACAGACAGACAGACAGACAGACAGACAGACAGACAGACAGACAGACAGACAGACAGACAGACAGACAGACAGACAGACAGACAGACAGACAGACAGACAGACAGACAGACAGACAGACAGACAGACAGACAGACAGACAGACAGACAGACAGACAGACAGACAGACAGACAGACAGACAGACAGACAGACAGACAGACAGACAGACAGACAGACAGACAGACAGACAGACAGACAGACAGACAGACAGACAGACAGACAGACAGACAGACAGACAGACAGACAGACAGACAGACAGACAGACAGACAGACAGACAGACAGACAGACAGACAGACAGACAGACAGACAGACAGACAGACAGACAGACAGACAGACAGACAGACAGACAGACAGACAGACAGACAGACAGACAGACAGACAGACAGACAGACAGACAGACAGACAGACAGACAGACAGACAGACAGACAGACAGACAGACAGACAGACAGACAGACAGACAGACAGACAGACAGACAGACAGACAGACAGAGCGTTGGGGGTCACATCCAGATTGTGCTTTCTAATTGTGGCCAGTGCCACAGGGCAGTATTAACAGTATGGCTCACAGAGGCCTCTCCTGTTGTGTAGAGAGGGCGGGTGGGTAGGGAAGTGCTGGGCGCGTGTGTTAGGGGTAACAGCAGTGTTATTCGTGGAGTGTGTGTAAAATTGGGGGTGTATTAGATGGGGGAGTGGGGTCTCTTTGTTCGGCTGAGGCGCGTCGGCTGACACCCCCTAATCTGTCATCGCCAGGTTGTCCGGCGACAATGAATCGATGACAAATACAGGATGGGACTGGAGAGGACACTTACGAAACAGACTCGCCTCAGCAGACAGATACACACGTGTACATGTGTGAAATAGGACAAATATAAGCACCCACCAATTTATTATTAGTGTAACGGTCCTGACCTGTTTTATGTTGTTTTTGTATGTGTTTATGGTCAGGGCGTGTGTTTTGGGTGGGCAGTCTATGTTTTCTGTTTCTATGTTGGTTTTGGGTTGCCTGGTATGGCTCTTAATTAGAGGCAGGTGGTTTGCGTTTTCCTCTAATTAAGAGTAATATTTAGGTAGGGCGTTCTCACTGTTTGTTTGTGGGTGATTGTCTTCCGTATCTGTGTTATGTCTTGCACCATACGGGACTGTTCGGTTGTTCGTTTCGTTTCGATGTAGTCTGTTCCTGTCCGTGAGTTTTACGTTTTAGTTAAGTAAGTTCATGTTCAGGTTTTTTCGTCTACATCGTTTTCTTGTTTTGTAATTTTGAAAGTGTTTTGTTTTTCGTGTTGCCATCGTCGTTTTAAATAAAAGATGGCTTATTTCCCGAATGCTGCATTTTGGTCTGATGATCCTTCTCTCCTCTCCTCGTCCGAGGATGAGGAGAATGACAGCCCTTACAATTAGATAATAAAGATCCAGGGAATGAAAAAGATATTGTTTTCCACAGCTTCTTTGGGAGTTGGTGAACTGTGTCTAAGACTAGTTACCCACTGGGCACAGGCGCCAGTTCAACGGACATTTTTTAAAATGTATTTACAGTTGGTTGAGTTGTGAAATCAACAACAACAAAAAATAATGTCATTGGATTTAGGTGTAAAGTTAGGTGGGGAAAAAAAGAATGTTCCCTTAGGTTGATGACTTTTTGGCAAGTCCAACCAGCTTTCCATGTTGATTCATTGCATTTTGTTGTCGTTGAAATGACGTGGAAACAATGTTGATTCAACCATCCACCCCTCTTTTCCATGAAACAGAGGCCTGTGTTAGCTGCCGAGTTAGTGTCCTTTGCTAGCTAGTTAGATACGTTGTGCTAGCTAGTGAATATGCTATGTAGCTAGTAGCCTCTGCAGAGTCCCCGACAACAGGATGTTATGGTTTTCAGAGGAAATGGAAAGAAAGCCTGTGACGCGACTTCCGCTTTTGGACGTTAACAAGGTGACACTGCATCTTAACTCCTCCTCCACATTTACTGGATTGGTTGAATAGTGCAGAACAGAACCTCCCCCAGGCAGTTGTTTTTTTTATGTCATCAAGACCAGTATGTACTTTCAGGTGTTTCTTTTACACCTGCTACGTTAGGCTAGGTAGCTAGCTAAATATTTGTCTACAGGCTGGCACTGGCAGTATGGGATTATGGAGAGTGAATTAAATTGTTTCTGCGTCATCTTGCTAGCTATTATCCATCTGGTTAGTATCAACAAGGGCTTTCTACAAAATAGTAACATTAGAACAGCGAAGCTAGCTAACATTGGAATCTAGACCATAAACTAAGCAACACATACAGACATGCTCTACCAAAGCGCTACTGCCACCTTCTGGTTTGGAGTATTTTAACAAGGCTGAGTGGCTGACGACTTCAAGGTCTTTGCTGTGTGAACACAAACGAGATTGACTGCCGACACTCTGTTCAGAGGTGCTAAGTACTGTCGGCAGGCAAACGTTTGACAATCCTACCGGTGTGTCTGAGCTATAAGACTAGCTAGCTATCGGTTGTCCTCTGGTAATCTCAATTAAGATCCGGGGAAATTAAATCTACAGCGTCTGCTTGGGGTGTTCATTTTGTTCCCTTTTTCCCTCTCTCCAGGATTTTGTACTGTACGTTCACACTGTAATGCAAAGTCCCAATCCTCTCATGGTTTGTAGATTTCAATTAGCAAGGCAGAGGCTAAACTGACAGATGCTGGGCTAAACTTGAAGTATTTATCTAGTTAGTTTTTGCCAAAACAGCAGAACTACTTAGCAGAGACTGAGGAAAAAGGGTCCCAGCTGGCTACATGGAGTAGGAAATCAAGCTGGTAAAGGGTTCTGGTGTTCTAGAGTGTTCTATGGGTAGCATTGGAATGTTTCATCGCCTCTTGACTCCAAACCATCCAATTTGTTTGTTTTTTAAACATCTGCTATGTAGCCTAATAGAGCAGTGTCTGTTTATGCTTTTTCACAACGTCCAACAATACAAGCCCATAAACTGTTGTCATTCTGCAATGACAAATACATGTATCGTAACCCAATGCTGGAACTGAGTGACCCAGATTCTCGATAAAACAGTGTTGACAAACTGCTGAGTTTAGATGTCTCTGTCAGTTTAGTTTTGAGGATGAAACAAAAAAGTCTATGACTTATTTCCTGGGTCGCATTCGACATTTCCATTGTGGTCCTCTGTGTTGTGCTTTCAGACACCCAGTAGTGTTGTGCTTTCAGACACACAGGAGAGTTGTGCTTTCAGACACCTGGTAGTGTTGTGCTTTCAGACACCCGGGAGAGTTGTGCTTTGATGTGGGCTCTTTGTTTCTCTAGTTCTCTTGTCCTGGGACTATAGAGATAGAGGACTAGATCAACGATGACTCCTCTATCTCTGTGACAGCTTGTCTGAGAAGATAGGCTGGTCCTCGCGGGAGAGGCAGGGTTTGTGCAGTCTGGGTACATCTGCAGACCACAGCAAGATTACAAGCCGGTGGCTGGGGAGACCTGTCAATCTGTGTTTCTAATGAGAAAACCAAAATGGACAGGGAGAAATAAAAAGAGATTTGCCATAAATGTGGAATAGTCAGTCAGTGCAAAAATAGGGTCTATAAGTAGGGGCTATAGGCTATATAGAGTTGCTATCATCAGCACTCTTAAGTGTTTTTAAGAGAAGCTGGCTAATTGGATTTAAGAAGAAGTATAGGCTTTCGACTTTGATCTGGCTTCCAGTTGAAGCTCGCATCCGCTACAAGACCATGGTGCTTGCCTACGGAGCTGTGAGGGGAACGGCACCTCAGTACCTTCAGGCTCTGATCAGGCCCTACACCCAAACAAGGGCACTGCGTTCATCCACCTCTGGCCTGCTCGCCTCCCTACCACTGAGGAAGTACAGTTCCCGCTCAGCCCAGTCAAAACTGTTCGCTGCTCTGGCACCCCAATGGTGGAACAAACTCCCTCACGACGCCAGGACAGCGGAGTCAATCACCACCTTCCGGAGACACCTGAAACCCCACCTCTTCAAGGAATACCTAGGATAGGATAAAGCAATCCTTCTGCCCCCCCCCCCCCCCCCCTTAAAAGATCTAGATGCACTATTGTAAAGTGGCTGTTCCACTGGATGTCATAAGGTGAATGCACCAATTTGTAAGTCGCTCTGGATAAGAGCGTCTGCTAAATGACTTAAATGTAAAATGTAAATGTAAATCTTCCCTAACAGATCAGACAGATTGTTTTTGTTTTTTCAAATGCACCATGGCAGAAGCTCAATTACATTTTCAAATGAGGTGGAATAGAGGATTAGAGTATTATGCAGAGGTGGGACCCAAGTCACAATTATTCAAGTCACAAGCAAGTCCCAAGTAGAAGGGGTTAAGACTCGTGTCAAGTCCAAGTCCCAAGTAGAACGGGTCAAGACTCGTGTCAAGTCCCAAGTAGAACGGGTCAAGACTCGTGTCAAGTCCAAGTCCCAAGTAGAAGGGGTTAAGACTCGTGTCAATGCCAAGTCCCAAGTAGAATGGGTCAAGACTCGTGTCAAGTCCAAGTCCCAAGTAGAAGGGGTTAAGACTCGTGTCAAGTCCAAGTCCCAAGTAGAACGGGTCAAGACTCGTGTCAAGTCCAAGTCCCGAGTAGAACGGGTTAAGACTCGTGTCAAGTCCAAGTCCCGAGTAGAACGGGTTAAGACTCGTGTCAAGTACAAGTCCCAAGTAGAACGGGTCAAGTCCAAGTCCCAAGTAGAACGGGTTAAGACTCGTGTCAAGTCCAAGTCCCAAGTAGAACGGGTTAAGACTTGTGTCAAGTCCAAGTCCCAAGTAGAACGGGTCAAGACTCGTGTCAAGTCCAAGTCGTGCTCCCTTTTTCTTTTATAAATAATACAAACAACAACCACTACATCACACCTGCCCAGACCCATTAGCACACACCCCCCATCTCCAGCGCCTGGATCACATGGTCTCAAACTGCACCATTTTGTTTTTCTTCTTAGCTTACACCCATTTTTAGATAATAAAGCATTTGACCTTTCCATTGTGTTAATACCGGAGGATTGGTTGATTTCCAGTTTTTAAGTATTCGGATTTTGTTTTTGTTTTTTTAAGATGATTGACAAGAAAAGTATTGTCCAACTCATCGGGTATCTCACTGCACCCTCACCTGTCATGTCTTGAAATATGCAGACAGACGGACGGATTCAAAGTAAATGTACTTCTGACGGATAACTTTCTAACTCCGCCCATAACTTTTGGACTTGATAACATTCTCAAAAGACATGGATTATTTAATCATTATTATTATTTGTTTTACACTTCAGACATGACTCTGCCGTTGTGCTGTAGAATTTGTGAATTTTGTCTCTTGTCTAATAAATTGTGCATATTAATTATACTGGATTAAACTACATTTTTCATCAGCTGTAATCTCGTTAGTTATGTTCCAACATTCCCTACATCGTGTGCCAATATCAGTTCTTTTTAAATATTGGTTCCTAAGAGATCGTCAGTTGAATAGGCTCTCGGCAAGGTTTTGTACAGCATATCTATCATATGAATATCCTTTTCTGACTCAAATAGGATTCCCTCAAGATTGCGCTGATGTCCAAAATATTTTCAAAATCGACATTTTTGTGATGAAAAAACGTTTAAGTTGCATTTACTGTGCCTTCAGAAGATACACGACATGACCAAAAGTACGTGGACACCTGCTCGTCGAACATCTCATTCCAAAATGATGGGCATTATATTTGGAGTTGATGCCATAACAGCCACTCTTCTTGGAAGGCTTTCCACTAGATGTTGGAACATTGCTACGGGGACTTGCTTCCATTCAGCCACGAGCATTAGTGAAGTCAAACCATTTCTATATAGACCTCGCTTTGTGCATGGAGGTATTGTCAAGGGCCTTCCCCAAACTGTTTCCCCAAAGTTGGACATACAGGATCGTCTAGAATGTCATTGTATGCTGTAGCATTAAAACTTCTCTTCACTGAATGTAACGAGTCCGAACCATGAAAAACAGCCCCAGACCATTATTCCTCTTCCACCAAACTTTACAGTTGGCACTATGCATTGCGGTAGGTTGCGTTTTTCCTGGCATTTGCCAAACCCAGATTCATCCGTCGGACTGCCAGATGGTGAAGCGGGATTCATCACTCCAGAGAACGTGTTTCCACTGCTCCAGAGTCCAAAGGCGGTGAGCTTTACATCACTGCAGTCAACGCTTGGCATTGCGCATGGTGATCTTAGGCTTGTGTGCGTCTGCTCAGCCATGGAAACCCATTTCATGAACCTCCCGACAAACAGTTATTGTGCTGACTGTAGCTCCAAGAGCGCTCCCGTTCTGCAAGCTTGTGTGGCCTATCACTTCGAGGCTGAGCCGTTGTTGCTCCTAGACGTTTCCACTTCACAATAACAGCACTAAAAGTTGACCGGGGCAGCTCTTGTAGGGTAGAAATTTGATGAACTGACTTGATGGAAAGGTGGCATCCTATGACGGTGCCACGTTGAAAGAGCTCTTCAGTACGGGTCTTTCTACTGCCAGTGTTTGTCTATGGAGATTGAATGGCTGTGTACTCGATTGTATACACCTATCAGCAACGGGTGTGGCTGAAGTAGCAAAATACACTGATTTGAAGGGGTGTCCACATACTTTTGGCCATGTAGTAGTATATATATGAAGAAATATATGTTTTCACATCAAAACCTTCTCAGTGCGGAACGTGGAAAGGGCCTTGTTTATTGATAGTTTGCCAGTCCAATCAGAAAGCTGAGTATGCGTTTCACTAGCCAATCATAATTTTCTTTTGCGAGTCCTATACTGTCTCTAGCTGTGTGGAGAGTAATCCATGGAGACTCTGTGCCACAAAAACATTGACAAAATGTTACAAAACCTGACCAGATCATTTCAAGTCTTAAGTCGAGTCCAGAGTCTTGAGGCTCCAAGTTCATGTCAAGTCTCAAGTTATTTCATTTGATATGAAGTCGAGTCTCAAGTCATCACATTTGTGACTTGAGTCAGACTTCAGTCCAAGTCATGTGACAAGTCCACACCTCTGGTATTATGTGTTAAAATAAGACGTCTTCTGATGGAAAATGTCTGGTGGCAGAATTCCATTTTAGTTAAGTCCATTTTTTGCAGTTGTCATTTCCATTCTCTGGGCTCTGGTCATTGTGAATCTTCACAACTATCTGTACAGCGTTGATGGAAGCCAGGTAGGGTTTATTATTTTATTTTTGTTCAGCTCTGCAGGACAATGCTCCTTCTCTCAGGGAGGGAACAGAATGCTCTTGCATCACTCCTTCCCTGCTGCAGATCCCAAGTCAGTGGGATCATCAAAGGTTCTGGAATCTATCCCAATGTTCATCGCATCCTTTCACTTCCTGGTCAGCAGGAACAAAGGAGGGAAAGAAATCCACTCTCTCACACACGTTCTAGTCTGTAATACTGTAATACCGTTTTCTCGTCGAGAAACAGCCCTACGACTTCAAAAGAAGCCTTAATTTTTCTGAAATTCTTATTTTATTATAACAGGATTCCAGTTGAAAATGGTTTATGTTCTCCCCTTGTCACACATTAATAAATACAGGAGGATGCAGAAGCCAAAACATGTACAGTATGTTATACTACCAGGCGGTGATGCATTGTGACCTCACTACCCTCTGGAGAGCCTTACGGTTGTGGGCGGAGCAGGTGCCGTACCAGGCGGTGATACAGGCCGACAGGATGCTCTCTATTGTGCTTCTGTAAAAGTTTGTGAGTGTTTTCGGTGACAAGGCAAATTTCTTCAGCCTCCTGAGGTTGAAGAGGCGCTGTTGTGCCTTCTTCACCACGCTGTCTGTGTGGGTGGACCATTTCAGTTTGTCCGTGATGTGTACACCGAGGATCTTAAAACTTTCCACCTTCTCCACTACTGTCCCATCGATGTGGATAGTGGGGTGCTCCCTCTGCTGTTTCCCAAAGTCCACGATCATCTCCTTTGTTTTGTTGAGCATGAGGTTATTTTCCTGACACCACACTCCGAGGGCCCTCACCTCCTCCCTGTAGGCCATCTCGTCGTTGCTGGTAATCAAGCCTACCACTGTAGTGTCGTCTGCAAACTTGATGATTGAGTTGGAGGCGTGCATGGCCACGCAGTCGTGGGTGAACAGGGTGTACAGGAGAGGGCTGAGAACGCACCCTTGTTGGGCCCCAGTGTTGAGGATCAGCGGGGTGGAGATGTTGTTACCTACCCTCACCACCTGGGGGCGGCCCTTCAGGAAGTCCAGTACCCAGTTGCACAGGGCGGGGTCGAGACCCAGGGTCTCGTGCTTAATGACGAGTTTGGAGGGTTCTATGGTGTTAAATGCTGAGCTGTAATCGATGAACAGCATTCTTACATAGGTATTCCTCTTGTCCAGATGGGTTAGGGCAGTGTGCAGTGTGATGGCGATTGCGTCGTCTGTGGACCTATTGGGGCGGTAAGCAAATTGGAGTGGGTCTAGGGTGTCAGGTAGAGTGGAGGTGATATGATCCTTGACTAGTCTCTCAAAGCACTTCATGATGACGGAAGTGAGTGCTACGGGGCGATAGTCGTTTAGCTCAGTTACCTTAGCTTTCTTGGTAACAGGAACAATGGTGGCCATCTTGAAGCATGTGGGAACAGCAGACTGGGATAGGGATTGATTGAATACGTTCGTAAACACACCAGCCAGCTGGTCTGCGCATGCTCTGAGGACACGGCTAGGGATTCCGTTTGGGCCGGCAGCCTTGCGAGGGTTAACACTTTAAAATGTTTTACTCATGTTGGCCGCTGTGAAGGAGAGCCTGCAGGTTTTGGTAGCGGGCTGTGTCAGTGGCACTGTATTGTCCTCAAAGCGAGCAAAGAAGTTGTTTAATTTGTTTGTGGGCAAGACGTCGGTGTCCGCGACGGGGCTGGTTTTCCTTTTGTAATCCGTGACTGACTGTAGACTCTGCCACATATGTCTCGTGTCTGAGCCGTTGAATTGCGACTCTACTTTGTCTCTACTCTGACGCTTAGCCTGTTTGATTGCCTTGCGGAGGAAATAGCTACACTGTTTGTATTCAGTCATGATTCTGGTTGCCTTGCCATGATTAAAAACAGTGGTTCGCGCTTTCAGTTTTGTGCGAATGCTGCCATCAAACCACGGTTTCTGGTTGGGGAAGGTTTAATAGTCACCGTGGGTACAACATCACCGATGCACTTGCTAATAGACTTGCTCACCGAATCAGCGTATACATCAATGTTGTTGTCTGAGGCAATCCGGAACATATCCCAGTCCACGTGATCGAAGCAATCTTGAAGCGTGGAATCCGATTGGTTGGACCAGCGTTGAACAGACCTGATCACGGGCGTTTCCTGTTTTAGTTTCTGTCTATAGGCTGGGAGCAACAAAATGGAGTCGTGGTCAGATTTGCCGAAAGGAGCGCGAGGGAGGGCTTAGTATGCGTTGCGGAAGTTAGAGTAGCAATGATCCAGAATGCTGCCAGCCCGGGTCGCACGTTTGATATGCTGATAAAATTTAGGGAGCCTTGTTTCCAGATTAGCGTTGTTAAAATCGCCAGCTACAATAATTGCATCCTCAGGATATATGGTTTCCAGTTTACATAGAGAACACTGAAGTTCTTTCAGGTCCATCGAGGTGTCTGCTTGGAGGGGGACGATATACACTGCTGTAATTATAATTAAAAATAATTATCTTGGTAGATAATGAGGTCGGCATTTGATCGTAAGGAATTCTAGGTCAGGTGAACCAAAGGACTTGAGTTCCTGTATGTTGTTATGATCACACCACGACTCGTTAATTATAAGGCATCCACCCCCGCCCTTCTTCTTACCAGAGAGAAGTTGGTTTCTGTTGGCGCGATGCGTGAAGAAACCGGGTGGCTGTACTGACTCTGATAACGTATCCCGAGTGAGCCATGTTTCCATGAAACAGAGAATGATGCAATCTCTGATGTCTCTCTGAAAGGCAACCCTTGCTCGAATTTCGTCTACCTTGTTGTCAAGAGACTGGACATTGGCGAGTAGTATACTTGTGAGCGATGTGCCCGTCTACGGAGCCTGACCAGAAGACCGCGCCGTCTGCCCCTTCTGTGGCGCCGTTGTTTTGGGTCGCCTGCTGGGATACATTGTCCTGGGTGGTGGTCCAAACAGAGGATCTGCTTCGGGAAAGTCGTATTCCTGGTCGTGTTGTTGGTAAGTTGACGTTGCTCTTATATCCAATAGTTCTTCCCCGCTGTATGTAATAAGACTTGAGATTTCCTGAAGTAACAATGTAAGAAATAATACATAAAAAAACTAAATACTGCGTAGTTTCCTAAGAACGCGAAGCGAGGCGACCATCTCTGTCGGCTCCATCCTGCGCCATCCTTGCCTTGTGTTTTAACAACGTAAAACACAAGGCAAAATCTGCACTGGAGTTGCTTACCAAAACGACATTGAACGTTCCCGAGTGGCCGGTTTACAGTTTTGACTTAAATCGGCTTGAAAATCTATGGCAACACTTGAAAATGACTAGCAATGATCAACTTGGCAAAGCTTAAAGATTTTGTCTTAGAATAATGGGCAGATATTGTACAATCCAGGTTTACAAAGCTCTTAGGGAACCAAAAAGACACTGTAATCACTGCGCAAGGTGCTTCTACAAAGTATTGACTCTGTGGTGTAAATACTTATGTAAATTTAATAATTTCTGTATTTAATTTTCAATCAATAATAATGTATTGTCTGCAGATGGGTGTTAGTGGCTTTGGTTTTTCCATTTATGTTTTGAGGTTGGATTTATAGCACGTATAGCTCGTTAGCACATAGCGTGCGCCGATTGGTATCAGTATATGTTACACCTGTCCCGGTTGCCATCTTGTTAGTGGAAAAGTGTTTCACATGTGCTGGCCCAGGTGCTATTTAAGAGTGGCTGGCCCAGTTCTCCAGTTGTCTTGAGAGATGTGGAGGGTCAACACCTTTTAGTTGTCGCTCCCTAGTTTGAGTTCTAGACAAACAATCCTTTATCTGATTTAGTTTTGCTCCACCTTTATGGTTTACTTCCTGTCTTTAAGTTTGGTGTGGGTTTTTCTTTTGTTTGCCTCTTGGGCAAATTTAGTGGGTGCTCATGGTAGGTGTCTTTTAGGTCCCAGTTGTAGTTGCTAGTTAGTAGACACCCCCATGAGTGTCTTTCAGAACCCCTCCTAAAACGCCACCTGATTAATTTTGGTTGTCAGTGACTCTTTGTTAGTTCCCCGTTCTGTTTCTTACTGTGAAACGTAACAATGGATGAGGAAAATATATATTTAATCCATTTTGTATTCTGTCTAACACAAAATGTGTTATGAATACTTTGTGTATCTGCATCACACGGTTGAACCTCTTTGGTTTGGCTCTGTTGCACACAGAAATTGGATAACGGCTTTATACCTTCCTCTCAATGTGAGATTGAATCCTGATCCCACTGCTCCTTTGTATTTCCATCTATTACAACCTGAAAACATACATCAGAGAAAAGAGAAAGGCCTCCCTGCTGCCTAAGCCGACCCTCCTATCCATGGCTCAAGGCTAAACCCCCAGTTGTGAGGCCTGCCTAAGCCGACCCTCCTATCCATGGCTCAAGGCTAAACCCCCAGTTGTGAGGCCTGCCTAACCCTACCCTCCTATCCATGGCTCAAGGCTAAACCCCCAGTCATGAGGCGCTCACTAACCCGACCCTCCTATCCATGGCTCAAGGCTAAACCCCCAGTCATGAGGCGCTCACTAACCCTACCCTCCTATCCATGGCTCAAGGCTAAACCCCCAGTCATGAGGCGCTCACTAACCCGACCCTCCTATCCATGGCTCAAGGCTAAATGCCCAGTCATGAGGCGCTCACTAACCCGACCCTCCTATCCATGGCTCAAGGCTAAACCCCCAGTCATGAGGCGCTCACTAACCCTACCCTCCTATCCATGGCTCAAGGCTAAACCCCCAGTCATGAGGCGCTCACTAACCCTACCCTCCTATCCATGGCTCAAGGCCAAACCACCAGTCATGAGGCGCTCACTAACCCTACCCTTCTATCCATGGCTCAAGACTAAACCCCCAGTCATGAGGCGCTCACTAACCCTACCCTCCTATCCATGGCTCAAGGCTAAACCCCCAGTCATGAGGCGCTCACTAGCCCGACCCTCCTATCCATGGCTCAAGGCTAAACCCCCAGTCATGAGGCGCTCACTAGCCCGACCCTCCTATCCATGGCTCAAGGCTAAACCCCCAGTCATGAGGCGCTCACTAACCCTACCCTCCTATCCATGGCTCAAGGCTAAACCCCCAGTCATGAGGCGCTCACTAGCCCGACCCTCCTATCCATGGCTCAAGGCTAAACCCCTAGTAGTGAGGCGCTCACTAGCCCGACCCTCCTATCCATGGCTCAAGGCTAAACCCCTAGTAGTGAGGCGCTCACTAGCCCGACCCTCCTATCCATGGCTCAAGGCTAAACCCCTAGTAGTGAGGCCAGCTTGTGGATCTGGTTCCATAGTCAAATGACTGGGGGATACCTCAGAATGAAATTGAATATAGTATTGTACTTCTATGGGGATACATCCACAGTCTCGACACTGAGGAGCACACACACACAGAGATCCAGTTTATGACATCATCCCTCCTGAGCAGCACACTGTGTTGAAGCATACTGTAGGTAATAATGATGGGTGGGAGGTAGCCTAGCGGATAGAGCATTGGGCCAGCAACCAGGTAAAAAGAATCTGTCTGTGCCCTTGAGCAAGGCATTTAACCCTAATTTGCTCCAGGGGGGCTGTACAACTATGGCTCAACCTGTAAACCAGGGGTGTCAAACTCATTCCACTGAGGGCCCAGTGTCGGCAGTTTTTTTTTTTTTTTCAATTAAGCACTAGACAACCAGGTGAAGGGAGTTCCTCATTAATTATTGACCTTAATTCATCAATTAAGTAAAAGGGTGGAGCAAAAACCTGCAGACACTCGGTCCTCCGTGGAATGAGTTTGACACGTGCTGTAAGACAAAACATTCCACTGCACCTTTCCAGTGAACGTGATGATAAAAACATATACAGTGCATTGGGAAA
Source organism: Salvelinus fontinalis (assembly GCF_029448725.1). Classification (NCBI taxonomy): domain Eukaryota; kingdom Metazoa; phylum Chordata; class Actinopteri; order Salmoniformes; family Salmonidae; genus Salvelinus; species Salvelinus fontinalis. The sequence continues at coordinate 6,396,605 of NC_074677.1, forward strand.
GTATTCAGACCCCTTTACTTTTCCCACATTTTTTTTTACGTTACAGCCTTATTATGAAATTGATTAAATACATTTTTAAAAAGCTCAGCAATCTACACGCAATACCCCAAAGTGAAAACAGGTTTTTTGAATTTTTGGCGAATTTATTTAAATAAAAAAAACAGAAATACAGTCCCACAGTTGACAGATCTGGGGAAGGGTACCAAAAAAAATTCTGCAGCATTGGAGATCCCCAAGAACACAATTCCATCATTCTTAAATAGAAAAAGTTTGGAACCACCAAGACTCTTCCTAGAGCTGGACGCCCGGCCAAACTGAGCAATCGGGGGAGAAGAGCCTTGGACAGCGAGGTGACCAAGAACCCGATGGTCACTCTGACAGAGCTCCAGAGTTCCTCTGTGGAGATGGGAGAACCTTCTCTGCAGCACTCCACCAATCAGGCTTTTATGGTAGCCAGACGGAAGCCAAAAGGCACCTAAAGACTCTCAAACCATGAGAAACAAGATTCTCTGGTCTGATGAAACAAAGATTGAACTCTTTGACCTGAATGCCAAAGTGTCCCGTCTGGAGGAAACCTGGCACCATCCCTACGGTGAAGCATGGTGGTGGCAGCATCATGCTGTGGTGATGTTTTACAGCATCAGGGACTGTGAGACAAGTCAGGATCAAGGCAAAGATGAACGGAGCAAAGTATAGAGAGATCCTTGATGAAAACCTGCTTCAGAGCGCTCAGGACCTCAGACTGGGGTGAAAATTCACCTTCCAACAGGACAATGACCAATAAGCACACAGACAAGACAACGCAGGACTAGCTTCGGGACAAGTCTCTGAATGTCCTCGAGTGGCCCAGCCAGAGCCCGGACTTGAACCCGATCGAACATCTCTGGAGAGACCTGAAAATAGCTGTGCAGCAACGCTCCCCATCCAACCTGACAGAGCTTGAGAAGATCAGCAGAGAAGAATGAGAGAAACTCCTCAAATACAGGTGTGCCAAGCTTGTAGAGTCATACCCAAGAAGACTTGAGGCTGTAATCGCTGCCAATGGTGCTTCAACAAAGTACTGAGGAAAGGCTCTGAATACTTATGTAAATGTGTTATTTCAGTTTTTTATTTTTAATAAATTAGCAAAAATGGCGATAAACTTGTTTTTGCTTTGTCATTATGGGGTATTGTGTGTAGATTGAGGAGTGGGGGAAACAGTTTAATCATTTTTAGAATAAGGCTGTAACGTAACAAAATGTGGAAAAAGACAAGGGGTCTGAATACTTTTCGTAGGCAGTGTGTGTGTGTGTGTGTGTGTGTGTGTGTGTGTGTGTGTGTGTGTGTGTGTGTGTGTGTGTGTGTGTGTGTGTGTGTGTGTGTGTGTGTGTGTCTTTTTTTAATGGGGATTCTCCTGAGGAACACCAACCACCACACACATACATACATACATACATACATACATACATACACACACATGTTGTTTTGTTATGGAGGTCACACACAATAGGAGAAGTGACTTCTGAAGACCACAGTTCTATTAAAATGTGTTCTGTTGTGCCTGGCGAATATATATTAATAACCTTTACCAATTTGAATTCTGGCTGTTACATTTTATTTCAAATTTTAAATGGGATAAACTGGTATTAAAGCATCGTAGTAGTTCCCATTGTGTCCAACGTGTAAGTATGCAATGCATAAACTCTTCCAATCCCCCCCCCCCCAGACACTTATTTAACCCCCCCCCCCCACACACACACACACACCCCACACACCCCAGATTTAATTTATTTTTTACTACAGTTAAACACACTCTGTCCTCACTGATGTCAATCACAAACCAACCACAAAATGAAAGTCATTTATCTAAAGCCTGTCTATTAAAAAAACACTAGTTACATTAACATAGATCCTCTCCCATCTCTCATCATCACCCCCCATAATAATGGACCCACTCAGCTGCCACGACTGGGGAGTTTAAAATAGATTGTCTTCCAATTCAAATTGAGCTGTGGTGAAATATCACTCCATTACACACACACACACACACACACACACACACACACACCTTGGAATTTAAACAAGGGGGATATATATATATTTTTTTACCTAACATTGAATTCTTATCAAAGAAATTCAGGCGTGTAAAATGGGAGAGTTGCAAACATGTTTCATCAGCAGAAGTGTCTCACTGTGATACGCTGTAATCAGTCAATGGTACTTAGGCCTTGTCCCAAACGGCTTCCTACAGTGGAATAGTGCCATTTAGGACTTGCAAAAAGCTCCAGGGGAGGATGATAACTGACAGTTCACAGCTTCATTCCCAGAGTGCTGTGCAGCGCGTGTCATAAGCCGTAATCAAAGTGTTATCACTATATATTTTTTACCTGTCAGCTGTAGCTATATTGCCCACTGAGGTGTCTGTCTAGTTTGAGCAGTCGCTGATGGTTTGACAGCGGAAGTGGAAGAAATTACTGCATTGAATATATCTGCAAACTGAGCCAACCAGCCTTCAAGAGATGGCTCATGAGAGAGAGAAGAAGCACAGCACACAGACACTAAGTAATTCCTGTATCTGATACAAACCAACCAGACTTCAAAAGATGGCTGATGTGAAATGGCCCATTTACAGAGTACAGTCGTGGCCAAAAGTTTGAGAATGACACAAATATTAATTTCCACAAAGTTTGCTGCTTCAAGGTCTTTAGATATCTTTGTCAGATGTTACTATGGAATACTGAGGTATAATTACAAGCATTTCATAAGTATCAAAAGGCTTTTATTGACAATTACATGAAGTTGATGCAAAGAGTCAATATTTGCAGTGTTGACCCTTCTTTTTCAAGACCTCTGCAATCCGCCCTGGCATGCTGTCAATTCACTTCTGGGCCACATTCTGACTGATGGCAGCCCATTCTTGCATAATTTGTGGGTTTTTGTTTGTCCACCCGCCTCTTGAGGATTGACCACAAGTTCTCAACGGGATTAAGGTCTGGGGAGTTTCCCAGCAATGGACCCAAAATATTGATGTTTTGTTCCCCGAGCCACTTAGTTATCACTTTTGCCTTATGGCAAGGTGCTCCATCATGCTGGAAAAGGCATTGTTCATCACCAAACTGTTCCTGGATGGTTGGGAGAAGTTGCTCTCGGAGGATGTGTTGGTACCATTCTTTATTCATGGCTGTGTTCTTAGGCAAAATTGTGAGTGAGCCCACTCCCTTGGCTGAGAAACAACCCCACACATGAATGGTCTCAGGATGTTTTACTGTTGGCATGACACAGGACTGATGGTAGCGCTCACCTTGTCTTCTCCGGACAAGCTTTTTTTCCCGAATGCCCCAAACAATCGGAAAGGGGATTCATCAGAGAAAATGACTTTATCCCAGTCCAATCTCTGTACCTTTTGCAGAATATCAGTCTGTCCCTGATGTTTTTCCTGGAGAGAAGTGGCTTCTTTGCTGCCCTTCTTGACACCAGGCCATCCTCAAAAAGTCTTTGTCTCACTGTGCGTGCAGATGCACTCACACCTGCCTGCTGCCATTCCTGAGTAAGCTCTGTACTGGTGGTGTCCTGATACCGCAGCTGTATCAACTTTAGGAGATGGTCCTGGCGCTTGCTGGACTTTCTTAGGCACCCTGAAGCCTTCTTCACAACATTTGAACCGCTCTCCTTGAAGTTCTTGATGATCCGATAAATGGTTGATTTAGGTGCAATCTTACTGGCAGCAATATTCTTGCTTGTGAAGCCCTTTTTGTGCAAATCAATGATGACGGCACGTGTTTCCTTGCAGGTAACCATAGTTGACAGAGGAAGAACAACGATTCCAAGCACCACCCTTCTTTTGAAGCTTCCAGTCTGTTATTCGCACTCAATCAGCCCTGTCCTCGTCAACACTCACACCTGTGTTAACGAGAGAATCACTGACATGATGTCAGCTGGTCCTTTTGTGGCAGGGCTGAAATGCAGTGGAAATGTTTTTTTGGGGATTCAGTTCATTTGCATGGCAAAGAGGGACTTTGCAAATCATCTGATCACTCTTCATAGCATTCTGGAGTATATGCAAACTGCCATCATACAAACTGAGGCAGCAGACTTTGGGAAAATTAATATTTGTGTCATTCTCAAAACTTTTAGCCACGACTGTACATCTAAACAGGCTCAATACCTTTTATTGGTCTCAAAGGGGGCTGGTGGTACCAGCAGAGCAGTTCGACTAACATAGTGGTGCCAGCAGAGCAGTTTGACTATCGTGGTGGTGCCAGGAGAGCAGTTTGACTATCGTGGTGGTGCCAGGAGAGCAGTTTGACTATCATGGTGGTGCCAGGAGAGCAGTTTGACTAACCTGGTGGTGCCAGCAGAGCAGTTTGACTAACCTGGTGGTGCCAGGGAGGCAGTTTGACTATCATGGTGGTGCCAGGAGAGCAGTTTGACTAACCTGGTGGTGCCAGGGAGGCAGTTTGACTAACATGGTGGTGCCAGGGAGGCAGTTTGACTATCATGGTGGTGCGAGCAGAGCAGTTTGACTAACATGGTGGTGCGAGCAGAGCAGTTTGACTAACATGGTGGTGCGAGCAGAGCAGTTTGACTATCATGGTGGTGCGAGCAGAGCAGTTTGACTAACATGGTGGTGCGAGCAGAGCAGTTTGACTAACATGGTGGTGCGAGCAGAGCAGTTTGACTATCATGGTGGTGCGAGCAGAGCAGTTTGACTAACATGGTGGTGCGAGCAGAGCAGTTTGACTATCATGGTGGTGCGAGCAGAGCAGTTTGACTAACATGGTGGTGCGAGCAGAGCAGTTTGACTAACATGGTGGTGCGAGCAGAGCAGTTTGACTAACATGGTGGTGCGAGCAGAGCAGTTTGACTATCATGGTGGTGCGAGCAGAGCAGTTTGACTAACATGGTGGTGCCAGGAGAGCAGTTCGACTAACATGGTGGTGCCAGGAGAGCAGTTTGACTAACCTGGTGGTGCCAGGAGAGCAGTTTGACTAACCTGGTGGTGCCAGGAGAGCAGTTTGACTAACCTGGTGGTGCCAGGAGAGCAGCTTGACTAACCTGGTGGTGCCAGGAGAGCAGTTTGACTAACATGGTGGTGCCAGGAGAGCAGTTTGACTAACCTGGTGGTGCCAGGAGAGCAGTTTGACTAACCTGGTGGTGCCAGGAGAGCAGTTTGACTAACCTGGTGGTGCCAGGAGAGCAGTTTGACTAACCTGGTGGTGCCAGGAGAGCAGTTTGACTAACATGGTGGTGCGAGGAGAGCAGTTTGACTAACCTGGTGGTGCGAGCAGAGCAGTTCGACTAACCTGGTGGTGCCAGGAGAGCAGTTTGACTAACCTGGTGGTGCGAGCAGAGCAGTTCGACTAGCCACATTAGAAAACCACTGATTGCATAGTGTGTGGGAGACACACAGATCTACACAGGGAGGCCATTGATTTAGCCCTCTGTATGTCTTAATGCTTCATTGGTGTCATGGTGCAGGGCTCGTCTTCTACCAAGTTTAAATGGAATTATAAACCAGTCTGGGGTGAATATTGTTGTTTCTCCTCTCTCTCCCTGCTGGGGGGGGGGAGGTCTGACGTGGGTGCTTCCTGTCGTTCAGCCTTATTGTCAAGAGCAGACAAGCCGTTGTATTAATTACAAGATGGGTTCAGATGCAGAGTTACTTCCTGTCTCATTCCTGGTTGGTCAGTCCTGGTGTCACATGACAGTCTGGAGGCATTCACACTAGTCTCCAGGTTGCCGACGTTGCTTTACCTAAATGAATCTGAGATTCTATTACTGTAGACAGCTCATCAATTAGCCTACCTTAAAGGGGATATCACCCGCCTGCTACCAGATGTGCCCATCTCCATCGGACGATGTGATGTCTGAACTGTCAACTTCCGTCTCCAAAGATAAATCTCCTCCATTCTCAGAGTGTTAAAATATCAGGCCAGTATCACTGGTGAATTAATGGCACACGTTCCCGGCTATCCATATCTTAACATGTCTTCTGCTCTTTACTAGGACAATGGGATAAACCCTAGCCAAGATAAGGCTAAGGAATCTAGGTAGGTGAGGCAGTTCATTTGCACCAACAGTTGCAGTCCCATAGACACATAGGGTGCGTTCGTAAATTCACGCGCCCAGAGCGAAGAATAACTGACGAATTTACAAACGCTGTTGCCAGCAGCACAGTTACAGTCAACCTATAACAGTCTAGCCAGCTCTGCTAGGGTGAGTAAAATGGTCAGAGTGAGCTGTTCTCTCATTTATGTCTGGAAGTAGCTCGCAAGCTAGCCAACGTTAGCGAGTTAGCTTGGTAGCTTGTGTAACGGCTTTCTTCCTGGGATGAAGGAGAGGACCAAAATGCAGCGCGGTTATTGTTCAACATGTTTAATAACCACCGTGCTTCTACACCTGCATTCTAGCTGTTTGGGGTTTTAGGCTGGGTCTCTGTACAGCACTTCGAGACATTAGCTGATGTACGAAGGGCTATATAAAATAAACTTGATTGATAATAAGACGATGAACATTAACAAATACCAAAATAACAAACGTGAAAGCCGAGACAGTCCTATCTGGTGCAGAACACAAACACAGAGACAGGAAACAACCACCCACAATCCCCAACACAAAACACGCCATTCATCAGTATTATATATGTATAATCATGGCATAAGTTAGGCTACTTCTCCATTTGTGCTTCCGTCCTCTCCCTCCTGCCCATTTGTGCTTCCATCCTCTTCCTCCTGCCCGTTTGTGCTTCCGTCCTCTTCCTCTCCCTCCTGATACTAAATGCCCATGTGCTGTATCCAACTCTTATATCTTTATGGGGCGGCAGGGTAGCCGAGTGGTTAGAGTGTAGAGGCGGCAGGGTAGCCGAGTGGTTAGAGTGTAGGGGCGGCAGGGTAGCAGAGTGGTTAGAGCGTTGGACTAGTAACCAGAAGGTTGCAAGTTTGCTCATGAACAGGCAGTTAACCCACTATTCCTAGGCCATCATTGAAAATAAGAATTTGTTCTTAACTGACTTGCCTAGTTAAATAAAGGTAAATAAAATGATAGAAGAGTCTGCTACAGTATAGTACAGTATGGTACGAGGCTAAGAGTCTGCTACAGTACAGTACAGTATGGTACGAGGCTAAGAGTCTGCTACCAAAGTCACCCTGTGTCACACCCTGACTTTAGTTATATTTGTTTTCTTTATTATTTGGTTAGGTCAGGGTGTGACAAGGGTGGTTTGTTTAGGTTTTGTATTGTCAAGGGTTTTTTGGTTATCTATGGGGATTTTGTATTGTCTAGGGTTTTTGTTATCTATGGGGATTTTGTATTGTCTAGGGGTATGCAGGTTTATGGTGGCCTGAATGGGTTCCCAATCAGAGACAGCTGTTTATCGTTGTCTCTGATTGGGGAGCCTATTTAGGTTGCCATTTTCAATGTTGGTTTTGTGGGTAGTTGTTCATGTTTAGTTGCCTGTGAGCACTACGTTGGCGTCACGTGTCGGTTGGTTGTGTATTGTTTTTGTAAATAAACAAGTATGTAAACAAGTATGTACGCTCAAAACGCTGCGCCTTGGTCCTTTAAACAGCCGTGACACCCTGAGGTGAGCTTCTCCATCCTGGTGTGGTTTAATCCATGTTCCCCAGACTGTATTCAGCTGAATCATTGTTTTAAATGGACCTGCCATGTTGTCACTGCCTGACGCCCACATCACCACACCTGGTGGGCCAGCGGCTGGTGTTTTAAGCTGTTGGGTTTGTCCTTCACTAGAAGGCTGTCCTGGGGTTTGTCCTTCACTAGAAGGCTGTCCTGGGGTCTGTCTTCTCTGTGCTTTTTTTTTACTATGGCCTTCAGCAGAGGGCTCTATTGGGGTCTGTATGTGGTTCTAAGGGGTTTGTCTTTTAGTAGCATGCTATAATATAAATATAATTCTTTATTGTGTCCCTTTCGGGAAATTTGTCTCGCATCTCAACAAACCATAGCACAGCATCACCACATACATACATACATACATACATACATAAACACAAGCAACAACTGCAGCAGACATGTGGATACAGTTACAGTTCCAAATTCAGTTTGTAAATTCTGGGGGGGGGGGATTTTGATACTCAGGGTACTTTTTACCCCATCTATAGTAGAGTGTCCTGGGCATTAGCTAGTCCCTCCAGGAATTTGTAGAGATTTTTTTGTGTTATTTGTTGGCAAAAATGCTTGATTTTGCTGCGGCAATTCAGACATTTTGCATGGCAATATGCGATGATCTTGTCATAAAAATGCACTGACAAGGGAAATGTTTGACGTGTAGCTGGATTGAACTATATAAAGTGGAAATGTTTGACGTGTAGCTGGATTGAACATAATATAATATAAAGTGGAAATGTGCACTGAAATTGCGAGCCCTCTTTTTGTACAGCGGTGGTGGGTCTATTTTCTGCAACAATATTGCGATGATTTGACTGTTTTATGTGGAAATAGTGCTGTGATTGGTCAAATTGCAAGCCCTCTCATAATATACAGAATTGTTCATTTTTGCCCCCCAAAAATGTGATCTCAGAATCACGGATCCTGGAGGGACTGGTCATGGGGTCTGTTTGTGGTCTGAAACTGTCCTGGGGTCTGTTTGTGGTCTGAAGCTGTCCTGGGGTCTGTTTGCGGTCTTAAACTGTCCTGGGGTCTGTTTGTGGTCTGAAACTGTCCTGGTGTCTGTTTGTGGTCTGAAGCTGTCCCGGGGTCTGTTTGTGGTCTGAAACTGTCCTGGTGTCTGTTTGTGGTCTGAAACTGTCCTGGTGTCTGTTTGTGGTCTGAAACTGTCCTAGGATCTGTTCGTGGTCTGAAACTGTCCTGGGGTCTGTTTGTGGTCTGAAACTGTCCTGGGGTCTGTTTGTGGTCTGAAGCTGTCCCGGGGTCTGTTTGTGGTCTGAAGCTGTCCTGGGGTCTGTTTGTGGTCTGAAACTGTCCTGGGGTCTGTTTGTGGTCTGAAACTGTCCTGGGGTCTGTTTGTGGTCTGAAGCTGTCCTGGGGTCTGTTCGTGGTCTGAAGCAGTCCTAGGGTCTGTTCGTGGAATGTTCTGTCTGTATGTGGCTGAACAGATGCTACACGCCGGGCCTCAGAGAGAGCACACTGCCTTTTCACCTGTGTTTCTATAAGAGACTCTTATCTGAGAACCCCCAAAGTGAGACTGTTAAAATGAGAAGGCCTGTCAGCATCACGTCATGATACTCTCTCTGTTCCTCTGTGTTGGTGGCTGAAACCAAACGCTCTATACCGCTACCGAAAAACACCCCGTCGAGAACACACACACCACTCTGACCTAGATCCCACTGACGTTTCTCACAGCACACGGAAAGCATCTCACACACACACACACCAGTACCTGTCAGGGTGATGCGCAGGATGTGTGCGTTCTTCTGATCCAGTGTCTCCTCTCTCATGGCTCCTGTCAGCTTCACTACAACAGGAGTTGCTAGTTGGACAGACTCATTGTCAATGGGCTGCTGTGAGGCTTACAAAGCTGTAATGGGTCTTAGTTACAATATGCCTAATCAATGCTCACCCCCCCCCCCCCACCAAAAAATAAAAATAAAAATTGTCCAGATGAATCTTAGCATTCCACACAAGTAATATGAGGAATATTTCATGAATATATCTTTCATGAAAAATTGAATTGAATTATTCAGTCAGCTTTGTAATATTCATATTGTGTTCAGTCTGCCTCATATATGAATTATTTATTCTGCTGTCATTATTAAACAGCTATCCAGTAGCAGCTAGGTCAAGTCTCCGATTCTGTTGAGATTCATTTAGAAACAACATCTCCATGGCCCTTTTAAATGACTTGACTCTGTCTGCTGAGTGAAAACCAACCAGGTTACCATGGAAACCAGCGTTGGCCCCAGCTGATGTCAGCGTGTGTTTTGAAACACGGAAAGAGCGGTCGGCCTACAATTATCTCTGTTTGCATCCAGCCTGATTATAGACTGACTGATACAAGCCACAGCCAGGCAGGGTGGAGGGACTAGTAGGTACTGTAGAGGTGTTTACTAGTGATGGGAGAAGAAATCTATACAGTAGAGTATCGCAATATTATGTTGGACAATATAATTATGATTCTTTGACTCCACAAGTATCGATTCTCTGATAATATATACAGTTGAAGTAGGAAGTTTACATACACTTAGGTTGGAGTCATTAAAACTCGTTTTTCAACCACTCCACAAATTTCTTGTTAACAAACTATAGTTTTGGCAAGTCGATTGGGACATCTACTTTGTGCATGACACAAGTAATTTTGCCAACAACTGTTTACAGACAGATTATTTCACTTTATAATTCGCTGTACCACAATTCCAGTGGGTTTACATACACTAAGTTGACAGTGCCTTTAAACAGCTTGGAATATTCCAGAAAATGATGTCATGGCTTTAGAAGCTTCTGATAGGCTAATTGACATAATTTGAGTCAATTGGAGGTGTACGTGTGGATGTATTTCAAGGCCTACTTTCAAACTCAGTGCCTCTTTGCTTGACATCATGGGAATATCAAAAGAAATCAGCCAAGACCTCAGGAAAAAAAATGTGGACCTCCAGAAGTCTGGTTCATCCTTGGGAGAAATTTCCAAACGCCTGAAGGTACCATGTTCATCTGTACAAACAATAGTACGCAAGTATAAACACCATGGGACCACGCAGCCGTCATACCGCTCAGGAAGGAGACGCATTCTGTCTCCTAGAGATGAACGTACCTTGGTGTGGAAAGTGCAAATCAATCCCAGAACAACAGCAAAGGACCTTATGAAGATGCTGGGGTAAACGGGTACAAAAGTATCTATATCCACAGGAAATTAGTCCTATATCAGCATAATCTGAAAGGCCACTCAGCAAGGAAGAAGCTACTGCTCCAAAACCGCCTAAAAAAGCCAGACTTCGGTTTGCAACTGCACATGGGGACAAAGATGATACTTTTTGGAGAAATGTTCTCTGGTCTGATGAAACAAAAATATAACTGTTTTCCATAATAACCATCGTTATGTTTGGAGGAAAAAGGGGGAGGCTTGCAAGCCAAAGAACACCATCCCAACCGTGAAGCACGGGGGTGGCAGCATCATGTTGTGGGGGTGCTTTGCTGCAGGAGGGACTGGTGCACTTCACAAAATAGATAGCAACATGAGGGAGGAAAATTATGTGGATATATTGAAGCAACATCTCAAGACATCAGTCAGGAAGTTTACATAAATTAATAAAATACTTCAAAATAGTTCACCACAAAGCATGATTTAGCCACAGAGGATTTATTTTAATAGCTGTGGATTTTCTCAAATCACAAGCTCGTTGGCCTACGCCTATTTGGGCAGAGCGTGTGGCAATAGGCCTCGCTGATTATTGAGTTGTGGCTGTCAGTGAAAAGCATCTAAAATATGAAGATAATGTGTCTGGAGTCAAATTAAAAATGTTCAGACAAGAAGAAGGGGGGGGGGTGAAGATGTAGGCCAGTCTCTCTCCAGAATGGCTAAGCTGTCTCCCGCCAATTCTTGCAAAATCATTGTGGGAATTGTTTGCCCTTTTTTATTGTTAATTTTTTTGATCAATTCCCCATTCCACATGTCACCAGTAGTAAACATATGTAATGGACACAGAGCCGATGGGGAAAGGAGAGGGAGCGGAGCGGTCTGAATACTAACAACCAGCACTGAGCCTACGTTGTCTGGCCTGAGAGACAGCCAGCAACCCCTTTCTGTCTGAGAACGGTCACCGTGACCGTCTAGAGGGGAACACCAACAGACCACAAACACATGGCCTGGCACTCTATTTTCCTATATAAGCTCCTCCTACTCCCCCATAGGGCTCTGGTCAAAAGTAATACACTATCTAGGCGATAGGGTGCCATCTGGGACACAAGCACTAACTATTTGCTACACCGCTCTACTAAAAAGAGGAGGCTACCACACCGCTCTACTAAAAGAGGAGGCTACCACACCGCTCTACTAAAAGAGGAGGCTACCACACCGCTCTACTAAAAAGAGGAGGCTACCGCACCGCTCTGCTAAAAGAGGAGGCTACCACACCGCTCTGCTAAAAGAGGAGGCTACCACACCGCTCTGCTAAAAGAGGTGGCTACCACACCGCTCTGCTAAAAGAGGTGGCTACCACACCGCTCTGCTAAAAGAGGTGGCTACCACACCGCTCTGCTAAAAGAGGTGGCTACCACACCGCTCTGCTAAAAGAGGTGGCTACCACACCGCTCTGCTAAAAGAGGAGGCTACCACACCGCTCTGCTAAAAGAGGAGGCTACCACACCGCTCTACTAAAAGAGGAGGCTACCACACCGCTCTGCTAAAAGAGGAGGCTACCACACCGCTCTGCTAAAAGAGGTGGCTACCACACCGCTCTGCTAAAAGAGGAGGCTACCACACCGCTCTACTAAAAGAGGAGGCTACCACACCGCTCTGCTAAAAGAAGAGGCTACCACACCGCTCTACTAAAAGAGGAGGCTACCACACCGCTCTACTAAAAGAGGAGGCTACCACACCGCTCTACTAAAAGAGGAGGCTACCACACCGCTCTGCTAAAAGAAGAGGCTACCACACCGCTCTGCTAAAAGAGGAGGCTACCACACCGCTCTGCTAAAAGAGGAGGCTACCACACCGCTCTGCTAAAAGAGGAGGCTACCACACCGCTCTGCTAAAAGAGGAGGCTACCACACCGCTCTGCTAAAAGAGGAGGCTACCACACCGCTCTGCTAAAAGAGGAGGCTACCACACCGCTCTGCTAAAAGAGGAGGCTACCACACCGCTCTGCTAAAAGAGGAGGCTACCACACCGCTCTGCTAAAAGAGGAGGCTACCACACCGCTCTACTAAAAGGGGAGGCTACCACACCGCTCTACTAAAAGAGGAGGCTACCACACCGCTCTGCTAAAAGAAGAGGCTACCACACCGCTCTACTAAAAGAGGAGGCTACCACACCGCTCTGCTAAAAGAAGAGGCTACCACACCGCTCTACTAAAAGAGGAGGCTACCACACCGCTCTACTAAAAGAGGAGGCTACCACACCGCTCTGCTAAAAGAGGCTACCACACCGCTCTACTAAAAGAGGAGGCTACCACACCGCTCTGCTAAAAGAGGAGGCTACCACACCGCTCTGCTAAAAGAGGAGGCTACCACACCGCTCTGCTAAAAGAGGAGGCTACCACACCGCTCTACTAAAAGAGGAGGCTACCACACCGCTCTGCTAAAAGAGGAGGCTACCACACCGCTCTGCTAAAAGAGGCTACCACACCGCTCTACTAAAAGAGGAGGCTACCACACCGCTCTGCTAAAAGAGGAGGCTACCACACCGCTCTGCTAAAAGAGGAGGCTACCACACCGCTCTGCTAAAAGAGGAGGCTACCACACCGCTCTGCTAAAAGAGGAGGCTACCACACCGCTCTGCTAAAAGAGGAGGCTACCACACCGCTCTGCTAAAAGAGGAGGCTACCACACCGCTCTGCTAAAAGAGGAGGCTACCACACCGCTCTGCTAAAAGAGGAGGCTACCACACCGCTCTGCTAAAAGAGGAGGCTACCACACCGCTCTACTAAAAGAAGAGGCTACCACACCGCTCTACTAAAAGAGGAGGCTACCACACCGCTCTACTAAAAGAGGAGGCTACCACACCGCTCTACTAAAAGAGGTGGCTACCACACCGCTCTGCTAAAAGAGGAGGCTACCACACCGCTCTGCTAAAAGAGGAGGCTACCACACCGCTCTGCTAAAAGAGGTGGCTACCACACCGCTCTGCTAAAAGAGGTGGCTACCACACCGCTCTACTAAAAGAGGCTACCACACCGCTCTACTAAAAGAGGAGGCTACCACACCGCTCTGCTAAAAGAGGCTGCCACACCGCTCTGCTAAAAGAGGCTACCACACCGCTCTGCTAAAAGAGGAGGCTACCACACCGCTCTGCTAAAAGAGGCTACCACACCGCTCTGCTAAAAGAGGCTACCACACCGCTCTGCTAAAAGAGGTGGCTACCACACCGCTCTGCTAAAAGAGGCTACCACACCGCTCTGCTAAAAGAGGAGGCTACCACACCGCTCTACTAAAAGAGGAGGCTACCACACCGCTCTGCTAAAAGAGGCTACCACACCGCTCTACTAAAAGAGGAGGCTACCACACCGCTCTGCTAAAAGAGGAGGCTACCACACCGCTCTGCTAAAAGAGGTGGCTACCACACCGCTCTACTAAAAGAGGCTACCACACCGCTCTACTAAAAGAGGAGGCTACCACACCGCTCTGCTAAAAGAGGAGGCTACCACACCGCTCTGCTAAAAGAGGAGGCTACCACACCGCTCTGCTAAAAGAGGAGGCTACCACACCGCTCTACTAAAAGGGGAGGCTACCACACCGCTCTGCTAAAAGAGGAGGCTACCGCACCGCTCTGCTAAAAGAGGCTACCGCACCGCTCTGCTAAAAGAGGCTACCGCACCGCTCTGCTAAAAGAGGAGGCTACCACACCGCTCTGCTAAAAGAGGAGGCTACCACACCGCTCTACTAAAAGAGGAGGCTACCACACCGCTCTACTAAAAGAGGAGGCTACCACACCGCTCTGCTAAAAGAGGAGGCTACCACACCGCTCTGCTAAAAGAGGAGGCTACCACACCGCTCTGCTAAAAGAGGAGGCTACCACACCGCTCTGCTAAAAGAGGAGGCTACCACACCGCTCTGCTAAAAGAGGAGGCTACCACACCGCTCTGCTAAAAGAGGAGGCTACCACACCGCTCTGCTAAAAGAGGAGGCTACCACACCGCTCTGCTAAAAGAGGAGGCTACCACACCGCTCTGCTAAAAGAGGCTCCAGTCTCCAACCATTAGGCCTCCTAGGAAACTTGACAGAATATGGATGGTCTCCAACACCACTAGATATCAGTACATAGACCATGCTGCTGCTAAGATAATTCTGACTGGACTGGACCTGACTGGACTGGACTGGAGCCGGGCTGCCCCTGTCTGGACTGGGCTGGAGCCGGGCTGCCCCTGTCTGGACTGGGCTGGAGCCAGGCTGCCCCTGTCTGGACTGGGCTGGAGCCGGGCTGCCCCTGTCTGGACTGGGCTGGAGCCGGGCTGCCCCTGACTGGGCTGGAGCCGGGCTGCCCCTGACTGGGCTGGAGCCGGGCTGCCCCTGACTGGGCTGGAGCCGGGCTGCCCCTGACTGGACAGGAGCTGAGCTGCATCTGACTGGACTGCTTGGTCTTTAGTGGAGTGGAGTTCTCCCCTGTGCTATACCAGGACACTAGGAAACAGTTCATCTGGTCCCAGTGACTGTGGCTGGTTAACGCAGTGACTGTGGCTGGTAAACGCAGTGACTGTGGCTGGTAAACGCAGTGACTGTGGCTGGTAAACGCAGTGACTGTGGCTGGTAAACGCAGTGACTGTGGCTGGTAAACGCAGTGACTGTGGCTGGTAAACGCAGTGACTGTGGCTGGTAAACGCAGTGACTGTGGCCGGTAAACGCAGTGACTGTGGCCGGTAAACGCAGTGACTGTGGCCGGTAAACGCAGTGACTGTGGCCGGTAAACGCAGTGACTGTGGCCGGTAAATGCAGTGACTGTGGCCGGTAAATGCAGTGACTGTGGCCGGTTAACGCAGTGACTGTGGCCGGTTAACGCAGTGACTGTGGCCGGTTAACGCAGTGACTGTGGCCGGTTAACGCAGTGACTGTGGCCGGTTAACGCAGTGACTGTGGCCGGTTAACGCAGTGACTGTGGCTGGTTAACGCAGTGACTGTGGCTGGTAAAAACGGATGAGAGAAAGATCTCAAGGACACATTGCTTCACCTTTGAGCTGTATAGCTAGGCTAACTCTTCCTCTGGCGTTTGCTGAGGAAAGCAAATCAGTGTGATGAGTCTTAAGCCTTCACGGTGGGACAACGAGAAAGCATTACATTGCTCTATCTGGGAGCTATAGGTGTGGCTCAGTTAGTAGAGCAATGATGCTTGCAACATCAGGGTTGTGGGTCTGATTCCCACGGGAGGGGTACCAGTAGGAAAATATACGCACTCACTAGTGCTCTGGAGAAGAGCGTCTGCTAAATGACGCACATGTCTATACTGCCCGTCCCCAGAGGAGCTGTAGGTTTAAATGGTGATTTACTCACTGACTGACCGTCTGTATCGATTACAGATGGAATTGCTAGCAGCGTGTCTTTATAGAAAATGGCTAGTGCTGGTCTCATTTGGGGGGGGGGGGGGGGGGGGGGGGGGGGGTAATGGAGTGTTTAGCATAGACTTAATATTCAGCTAGCAGTAGGACTGTGACAGACGTCCATTCCTGTAGACGGTGCATCCATCCATCTATCAATCATTTAAGGCAGGGATGGCAGAGAGAGAGAGGACCGTCATTCATTTCTACAGTGTCAGTCTCAGTGTCAGCTCTGCCAATTCATCCCAACAAACTGAATCTGAGAAATGTAGTTTATACAGGAATATGTCATGTAAAATGGATGGCCAATTATAATGTCATAGGTATCTGTCTATTGGGCAGTGGTGGAAAAAGTACCCACTTGTCATGTCTGAGTAAAAGTATAGATAAAAAATAGTACTTGAGTAAAATTCTAAGTATTTGGTTCTAAATTTGCTAAAGTATAAATTATTTCAAATTCCTTATATTAAGCAAACCAGACGGCACAATTTTCTTGTTTTTAAAATGTATGGATATCCAGGGCACATTCCAACACTCAGACATTAGTTACAGATCGCCGGGGGAACACTCCAACACTCAGATATTATTTACAGATAGCCAGGGGAACACTCCAACACTCAGATATTATTTACAGATAGCCAGGGGAACACTCCAACACTCAGATATTATTTACAGATAGCCAGGGGAACACTCCAACACTCAGATATTATTTACAGATAGCCAGGGGAACACTCCAACACTCAGACATTATTTACAGATAGCCAGGGGAACACTCCAACACTCAGACATTATTAACAGATAGCCAGGGGAACAGTACAACACTCAGACATCATCTACAGATAGCCAGGGGAACACTACAACACTCAGACATTATTTACAGATAGCCAGGGGAACACTCCAACACTCAGACATTATTAACAGATAGCCAGGGGCACACTACAACACTCAGACATCATTACAGATAGCCAGGGGCACAGTACAACACTCAGACATCATTACAGATAGCCAGGGGCACACTACAACACTCAGACATCATTACAGATAGCCAGGGGAACACTACAACACTCAGACATCATTACAGATAGCCAGGGGAACACTCCAACACTCAGACATCATTTACAGATAGCCAGGGGAACACTCAGACATTATTACAGATAGCCAGGGGCACACTCAGACATTATTACAGAAAGCCAGGGGAACACTCAGATATTATTACAGATAGCCAGGGGAACACTCCAACACTCAGACATCATTACAGATAGCCAGGGGAACACTCAGACATTATTACAGATAGCCAGGGGAACACTCCAACACTCAGACATCATTACAGATAGCCAGGGGAACACTCCAACACTCAGACATCATTACAGATAGCCAGGGGCACACTCCAACACTCGGACATCATTACAGATAGCCAGGGGGAACACTCCAACACTCAGACATCATTACAGATAGCCAGGGGAACACTCCAACACTCAGACATTATTACAGATAGCCAGGAGGGACACTCCAACACTCAGACATCATTACAGATAGCCAGGGGAACACTCCAACACTCAGACATTATTACAGAGAGCCAGGAGGGACACTCCAACACTCAGACATTATTACAGATAGCAAGGGGACACTCCAACACTCAGACATCATTACAGATAGCCAGGAGGGACACTCCAACACTCAGACATCATTACAGATAGCCAGGGGACACTCCAACACTCAGACATCATTACAGATAGCCAGGAGGGACACTCCAACACTCAGACATCATTACAGATAGCCAGGGGAACACTCCAACACTCAGACATCATTACAGATAGCCAGGGGGGACACTCCAACACTCAGACATCATTACAGATAGCCAGGGGAACACTCCAACACTCAGATATTATTTACAGATAGCCAGGGGAACACTCCAACACTCAGATATTATTTACAGATAGCCAGGGGAACACTCCAACACTCAGACATCATTACAGATAGCCAGGGGAACACTCAGACATTATTACAGATAGTCAGGGGACACTCCAACACTCAGACATCATTACAGATAGTGAGGGGAACACTCCAACACTCAGACATCATTTACAGATAGCCAGGGGAACACTCAGACATTATTTACAGATAGCCAGGGGAACACTCCAATACTCAGCCATCATTTATAGATAGCCAGGGGAACACTCCAACACTCAGACATTATTTACAGATAGCCAGGGGAACACTCAGACATTATTTACAGATAGCCAGGGGAACACTCCAATACTCAGCCATCATTTATAGATAGCCAGGGGAACACTCCAACACTCAGACATTATTTACAGATAGCCAGGGGAACACTCAGACATTATTTACAGATAGCCAGGGGAACACTCCAACACTCAGACATTATTTACAGATAGCCAGGGGAACACTCAGACATTATTTACAGATAGCCAGGGGAACACTCCAATACTCAGCCATCATTTATAGATAGCCAGGGGAACACTCCAACACTCAGACATTATTTACAGATAGCCAGGGGAACACTCCAACACTCAGACATTATTTACAGATAGCCAGGGGAACACTCAGACATCATTTACAGATAGCCAGGGGCACACTCCAACACTCAGACATCATTACAGATAGCCAGGGGCACACTCCAACACTCAGACAACATTTACAGAGAGCCAGAGACACACTCCAACACTCAGACATTATTTACAGATAGCCAGGGGACACTCCAACACTCAGACATTATTTACAGATAGCCAGGGGAACACTCCAACACTCAGACATCATTACAGATAGCCAGGGGCACACTCCAACACTCAGACAACATTTACAGAGAGCCAGAGACACACTCCAACACTCAGACATTATTTACAGATAGCCAGGGGACACTCCAACACTCAGACATTATTTACAGATAGCCAGGGAACACTCCAACACTCAGACATCATTACAGATAGCCAGGGGCACACTCCAACACTCAGACAACATTTACAGAGAGCCAGAGACACACTCCAACACTCAGACATTATTTACAGATAGCCAGGGGACACTCCAACACTCAGACATTATTTACAAAAGATACATGTGTGTTTAGTGAGTCCGCCAGACCAGAGGCAGTAGGGATGACTACGTGTTTTCTTGATAAGTGCGTCAATTTCACAATTTCCCTGTCCTGATAAGCATTCAAAATGTAACGAGTACTTTGGGTTGTCAGGGAAAATGTATGGAGTAAAAAGTACAATATTTTCTTTAGGAATGTAGTAAATTAAAAGTTGTCAAAAATATAAATAGTAAAGTACATATCCCCCAAAAAACTACTTCAATAGTACTTTAAAATATTTTTAGTTAAGTACTTTACACCACTGCTATTAGGTTGTTTTGACCTAAACATTGTGTCTGTTTTCTTCAGCAGATCATCAGATGAGCCCTGTTAATAACACTAGTCAAAATGGTGGCGCTGCCAGCTGGCATGTTTTCATCCAAAACCATCTGGTTCTTCTGGCGTCACCGATCTGCACTGATACATGTAGAGAGCCATGTTGCCCTGTAGGTTCAAATACAGCAGGAGGAGGACAGAGGAGCATCAGCTGGAAGGGACCTGTAGTCAAAGCAGCTGGTCATTAGTGGTGATTTTATAATACGGGTAGCATTAACTGAGCCTTAGGCATCTAGAGAGACTGGCAATGGGGGACACCATACATGCCATCATCAACATGAGCCGTAACCATGGAAACAAAGCCCTTCTTGAGGGGGTGTCTGAGGCGAAGCGCACAAATTGGGAGATTTTTGTTGTTGTACCACAGTCTAAAATGTTATTTCTTAACCCCCTTATTGCCTCATCTGTCTGCAAATCACTCCTGTTTCTTATTACGTCGGATTAGATCACATTACGTTGCACTGATTATGTCTTCACCATTGATGTGATAGTTTCATTATGGAGGAGTGATGTTGTATATGAATGCGATAGATCTCCGTTCTGGAGATACAAAGTATGTGGACACCCCTTCAAATGAGTGGATTCAACTGTTTCAGCCATATCCGTTGCTGACAGGTGTATAGAAAATCGAGCACACAGCCATGCAATCTCCATACACAAACATTTGCAGCAGAATGGCCCGTACTGAAGAGTTCAGTGACTTTCAACGTGGCACCGTCATATGGATGCCACCTTTCCAACAAGTCAGAGTGTAAAATGTCTGCCCTGCTAGAGATGCCCCGGTCAACTCTAGGTGCTGTTATTGTGAAGTGGAAACGTCTAGGAGCAACAACGGCTCAGCCGTGAAGTAGTAGGCCACACAAGCTCGCAGAACGGGACCGACAAGTGCTTAAGTGCGTAAAAATCATCTGTCCTCGGTTGTAACACTCACAATCGAGTTCCAAACTGCCTCTGGAAGCAACGTCAGCACAATAACTGTTTTGTCGGGAGCTTCATGAAATGGATTTGGAGGAGAAAACGGGGTTTAATTTTATTATTGGGGAATCATCCAAAGGGATATGCTATTACGAAAAGTCTTCACAGAGCCACCAGTCATAGGCTTTAAGAGATGTCCTACCCAAAATTACAAATTTGTCCACAGCTGTCTTCCTGGTGACTCTCAAAAGACTTGGCTAGACCACAAACCCAGGGGCTCTTTTACTGTACATGTAACCAGGGCAACCATTTCAGAAATATTACATAGAAAAAGTATTTTTGGTGACACAGCTACTAAAACAGAGTATCAAGTCAAGCATTTAATTAATTGCACAACCGCTCATGTCATCTACAGATTGGAATGTCCACACTGCAAGGTAATCTACATTAGACGGACAAAGAGACGCCGCTTAGCGGAACATAAGTACGCCATACGGGTAGGCAATGAAGACTACCCCATGGCTAGGCACTACAAGTCCTTACACCATGGCAACCCTGCCCCTCCCTACAAGCTATGGGTATTGATCATGTAGCGGCCTCAATTACAAAAGGGGACCGTCTTAAACAGTTAAACCTAAGGGAAAGTTTTGGGATTCCACTAAGTACCCTGGTTGCAATGAAGACATTGAGTTCTCATCTTTCCCTGCAGGGATGTGATAGGTCCCTTTACTGCCATCTAGTGGACATATTGCGCTACTGCTCTCAGCTATGTTTAGACTGATCGAGTTAGCTGTGATCTAGTAGACATATTGGGAAATGGGGATATCTAGTCAGTTGTCCAACTGAACGTATTCAACTGAAATGTGTCTTCTACATTTAACCCAATCAGAGAGGTGCGGAGAGGTTGCCTTAAATCGACATCCACGTCTTCAGCACCCGGGGACCAGTGGGTTAACGGTCTTGCTCACTGTGGTCCATGTTTGCTGTGTTCTAGTGTACTATAAAATAGATGTCTCTCCTATCGTTAACCCTTTGCCCAGTCATATTCAAGGTTAAAAATACCTTTCTATGGGTCCTGATTTTTCTAGACTAGAGATGCCTGTTCGATAACATATCTACAGTTTTTCACTTTTTAAATGTGTACAGTATTGCTTACTAGGTGTTGTCTAATGAATTCTGTAACCACTCCCTCTTCAAATCAGAGTTGATTGGAAAAAGCCTTTTCAAAAGAGGACATTGTATTATCATACCTTTGTTCTCCCTGACGAAGGCAGGCATCTTAATTCATTATTTGAAGAGTGCCTTGCTCCTCCTTTCTTTTTGACAAATTTACCCCTTTTACCAAAGAGCCCCTTCTGTCTTCCAAAACCTACTATTGCCTTAGCAGCATTTCTCTTCCTTCATTTGTCATCTATTTTTATTTAACTTTATTTAACTTTATTTAATCTAGTGGAAAGCGTTCCCAGAAGAGTGGAGGCTGTTTATAGTAGCAAAGGGGGGACCAACTCCATATTAATGCTCATGATTTTGGAATGAGATGTTCGATAAGCAGGTGTCCACATACTTTTGGTTATATGTACACACACAAACACAAACAGCCATCCCTTCTTTGTGTGCATTTGGTCTCTCTGTCTCTCTGTCTCTCTGTCTCTCTGTCTCTCTGTCTCTCTGTCTCTCTGTCTCTCTGTCTCTCTGTCTCTCTGTCTCTCTCTCTCTGTGTCTCTCTCTCTGTGTCTCTCTCTCTGTGTCTCTCTCTCTGTGTCTCTCTCTCTGTGTCTCTTTGTGTCTCTCTCTCTGTGTCTCTCTCTCTCTCTCTCTGTGTCTCTCTCTCTGTGTCTCTCTCTCTCTCTCTCTCTCTCTCTCTCTCTCTCTCTCTCTCTCTCTCTCTCTGTGTCTCTCTCTCTGTCTCTCTCTCTCTCTCTCTCTGTGTCTCTCTCTCTGTGTCTCTCTCTCTGTGTCTCTCTCTCTGTGTCTCTCTCTGTGTCTCTCTCTCTGTGTCTCTCTCTCTGTGTCTCTCTCTCTCTCTCTCTCTCTCTGTGTCTCTCTCTCTGTGTCTCTCTCTCTCTCTCTCTCTCTCTCTGTCTCTCTCTCTGTGTCTCTCTCTCTGTGTCTCTCTCTCTGTGTCTCTCTCTCTGTGTCTCTCTCTGTGTCTCTCTATGTCTCTGTCTCTCTCTCTCTCTCTCTCTCTATGGCTCTGTCTCTTTCTCTCTCTGTCTTTCTCTCTTTCTCTTTCTCTCTCTCTGTCTTTCTCTCTTTCTCTTTCTCTCTCTCTGTCTTTCTCTCTTTCTCTCTCTGTCTTCTGTATTTTCTGTGCTCTGTCTGATGGTAAACTCAGATAACCCTCATTACTCAGCTACAGTATAACACCCTCTCCTAGCTGGTGTCAGTCGGGGTGAACAGTGTGTTGGACAAGGTGTCACCCAGGTGCTTCTGACTGACTCCAAGGACAAACACCCCTCTCACTTCCAGCTCCTCTGTCTATCCATCTGCTTTCTCTCCATCAGATCCTCTCATCTGCCAGGTCAGACTGCTCCCTCCATCTCTTTCTCTCGATCAGACCCTCTCCTCTACCAGGTCAGACTGCTCCCTCCATCTCTTTCTCTCCATCAGACCTCTCCTCTGCCAGGTCAGCAGGTCAGACGACCCCCCCCCCCCCCCCCCCCCCCCATCAGACCTCTGCCCTGCCAGGTCAGACCCCCCCCCCCCCCCCCCCCCCATCAGACCTCTCCTCTGCCAGGTCAGACCTCTCCCCCCTCCCATCAGACCTCTGCTCTACCAGGTCAGACCTCTCCCCCCCCCCCCCCCCATCAGACCTCTCCTCTCCCAGGTCAGTAGGCCAGTTGAGAACAAGTTCTCATTTACAACTGCGACCAAGATAAAGCAAAGCAGTGCGACACAAACAACACAGAGTTACACGTGGGATAAACAAAAGTACAGTCAATAACACAATAGAAAAATCTATTTCCAGTGTACGCAAATGAGGTAGAAGGTAAGGCAATAAATAGGCCATAGTAGTGAAGTAATTACAATTTAGAAAATTAACACTGGAGTAGTAGATGTGCAGATGATGATGTGCAAGTAGAAATACTGATGTGCAAACGAGCAGGAAAGTTAATAAAAACAATATGGGGATGTGGTAGGAAGTTGGGTGGGCTATTTACAGATGGGCTGTGTACAGCTGCAGCGATCAGTTAGCTGCTCAAATAGCTGATGCTTAAAACACGTCTTATGGGCAGGTGGGACGGTAGCGTCCCACCTGGCCAACATCCGGGGAAATTGCAGAGCGCGAATTTCAAATTACAGAAATATAAATATTTAACATTCATGAAAATACAAGTATTATACATCAAAATAAAGCTTAACTTCTTGTTAATCCAGCCGCTGTGTCAGATTTCAAAAAGGCTTTACGGAGAAAGCACACCATGAGGTTATCTGAGGACAGCGCCCCGCATACAAAAGCATGAAAAACATTTTTCAACCAGGCAGTTGCGACACGAAAGTCAGAAATAATAATAAATGCCTTAACTTTGAAGATCTTCTTCTGTTGGCACTCCAAAAGGCCCCAGTTACATCACAAATTGTCCTTTTTGTTCGATAATGTCCTTTATATCCATAAAAACACAGTTTAGAGGCCTCCCGGGTGGTGCAGTGGTCTAGGGCACTACATCGCTGCGCCACCAGAGACTCTGGGTTCGTGCCCAGGCTCTGTCGCAGCCGGCCGCGACCGGGAGGTCCGTGGGGCGACGCACAATTGGCCTAGCGTCGTCCGGGTTAGGGAGGGTTATCCTTGTCTCATCGCGCACCAGCGACTCCTGTGGCAGTCCGTGGATTATTGAATGATAACCAAGGGGGCCAGGTGCACAGTGTTTCCTCCGACACATTGGTGCGGCTGGCTTCCGGGTTGGAGGCGCGCTGTGTTAAGAAGCAGTGCGTCTTGGTTGGATTGTGTTTCAGAGGACGCATGGCTTTCGACCTTTGTCTCTCCCGAGCCCGTACGGGAGTTGTAACGATGAGACAAGATAGTAATTACTAGCAATTGGATACCACGAAAAATTGGGGGAAAAAGGGGGTAAAATTTAAAAATTTAAAAAAACTCAGTTTAGCTGGCAATAATCAATAATCCACTCGGTTTCCCTCCTACAAAATGAATGCCAAACGTTACCAATAAACTTGTCCAAACAAGTCAAACAACGTTTATAATCAATCCTTAGGTACCTTAATACGTAAATAAACTATATAATTTAAGACGGAGAATCGTTATTGTTTTTACCTAATACGTAACTAAATTATACAATTTAAGACGGAGAATAGTATGTTCATTACCGGAGATAGATAACAAAGAATGCGCTTTCACCCACGCGCATGGAAACATTACAGCCGAAATGGAGCCACTTAGCCACTCATTTTTCCAAAAAACAGCCTGAAACTCTTTCTAAAGACTGGTGATATCTAGTGGAAGCCCTAGGAACTGCAATCTGGGAGGACTTCGCCTCATAATAAACACGAAAGCCATTGGAAACAGTGGAAGGCTGAAACTATTATTTTTTGGGATGGTTTGTCCTCGGGGTTTCGCCTGCCATATCAGTTCTGTTATAATCACAGACATCATTTTAACAGTTTTAGAAATGTAGAAGAGTGTTTTCTATCCAAATCTAACAATTATATGCATATCCTAGCTTCTGGACCTAAGTAACAGGCAGTTTACTTTAGGCACGTGAAAATACTGCCCACTACCGAAGAGAGAATAAAGTTAGTGAGGGAGATATAAGTCTCCAACTTCAGCGATTTTTGCAATTCGTTCCGTCATTGGCAGCAGAGAATTGGAAGGAAAGGCGGCCAAAGGTGATGTTTGCTTTGGGAATGACCAGTGAGATATACCTGCTGGAGCACGTGTTACGGGTGGGTGTTGTTATGGTGACCAGTGAGCTGAGATAAGGAGGAGCTTATAGATGATCTGGAGCCAGTGGGTGGCTCTGGCAACGAATATGTAGCGAGGGCCAACCAACGAGAGCGTACAGGTCGCAGTGGTGGGCGGTATATGGGGCTTTGGTGACAAAACGGATGGCACTGTGATAGACTGCATCCAGCTTGCTGAGTAGAGTGTTGGAGGCTAATTTGTAAATGACATCGCCGAAGTCGAGGATCGGTAGGATGGTCAGTTTTACGAGGGTATGTTTGGCAGCATGAGTGAAGGAGGCTTTGTGGCGAAATAGAAAGTTGGGGTAGGAGTTGGGGTAGCCAGGTGGAAAGCATGGCCAGCCTTAGAGAAATGCTTATTGAAATGTTCTATTATTGTGGATTTATCTATGGTGACAGTGTTTCCTAGCCTCAGTGCAGTGGGCAACTGGGAGGAGGTGCACTTATTCTCCATGGACTTTACAGTGTCCCAAAACTTTTTGGAGTTAGAGCTACAGGATGCAAATTCCTGTTTGAAAAAGCTGGCCTTTGCTTTCTTAACTGACTGTGTGTATTGGTTCCTGACTTCCCTGAACAGTTGCATATCGCGGGGGCTCTTCGATGCTATTGCAGTTCGCCACAGGATGTTTTTGTGCTGGTCGAGGGTAGTCAGGTCTGGAGTGAACCAAGGGTTATATCTGTTCTTAGTTCTATATTTTTGAAAGGGGCATGCTTATTTAAGATGGTGAGGAAATTACTTTTAAAGAACAACCAGGCATCCTCTACTGACAGGATGAGGTCAATATCCTTCCAGGATACCCGGGCCAGGTCGATTAGAAAGGCCTGCTCGCTGGTGTTTTAGGGAGCGTTTGACAGTGATGAGGGGTAGTCGTTTGACCGCGGACCCATAGCGGATGCAGGCAATGAGGCAGTGATTGATGAGATCCTGATTGAAAACAGCAGAGGTGTATTTGGACGGCAAGTTGGTGAGGATAATATCTGTGAGGGTGCCCATATCTGTGTGTGCGCCCATATTTACGGATTTAGGGTTGTATCTGGTGGGTTCCTTTGATAATTTGTGTGAGATTAAGGGCATCTAGCTTAGATTGTAGGACTGCCGGGGTGTTACGCATATCCCAGTTTAGGTCACCTAACAGAACAAACTCTGAAGAGTTTGTGCCCTGGACACATATGGTGTCCAGGGCACAGCTGGGAGCTGAGGGGGGTCTATAACAGTCCATGGAGACTGAAGGATGGCCATCCAACATGTTTCCTCCACATTAAGAGTATGGCAGGGACTCTTGTTCAACTGGTATTTACATAAGCAGAAGCTCATGATGGACCATTAATCCATAGAACTTCATAATCTATGATTACATCTGAGATGTATGTCAGACCAACAGAAGCTAAGATGGAGGGAGAATGGCAACTCTGGACAGTGCCAATTATAGTGTTGCTGTTTAGCTTAGCCAGATGTTTTTGTGATCTCTCTCTACCTCCTTCTCTCTGTAATGTCTTCTCACTACCATGCTGTGAGGACAGGTCTTTCCTTCTCACTACCATACTGTGAGGACAGGTCTTTCCTTCTCTCTGTCTTCTCTCTACCATGCTGTGAGGACAGGTCTTCCTTCTCTCTGTAATGTCTTCTCACTACCATGCTGTGAGGACAGGTCTTTCCTTCTCTCTGTCTTCTCACGACCATGCTGTGAGGACAGGTTTTTCCATTCTCTGTCTTCTCACTACCATGCTGTAAGGACAGGCCTTTCCTTCTCTCTGTCTTCTCTCTACCATGCTGTGAGGACAGGTCTTTCCTTCTCTCTGTCTTCTCTCTACCATGCTGTGAGGACAGGTCTTTCCTTCTCTCTGTCTTCTCTCTACCATGCTGTGAGGACAGGTCTTTCCTTCTCTCTGTCTTCTCTCTACCATGCTGTGAGGACAGGTCTTTCCTTCTCTCTGTCTTCTCTCTACCATGCTGTGAGGACAGGTCTTTCCTTCTCTCTGTCTTCTCTCTACCATGCTGTGAGGACAGGTCTTTCCTTCTCTCTGTCTTCTCTCTATCATGCTGCGAGGACAGGTCTTTCCTTCTCTCTGTCTTCTCTCTACCATGCTGCGAGGACAGGTCTTTCCTTCTCTCTACCATGCTGTGAGGACAGGTCTTTCCTTCTCTCTGTCTTCTCTCTACCATGCTGTGAGGACAGGTCTTTCCTTCTCTCTGTAATGTCTTCTCTCTACCATGCTGTGAGGACAGGTCTTTCCTTCTCTCTTCTGTTAGTATGACTCACTAAGAGGTTATAGGAGTTCAGTGGCAGCCAGACTGCGGTGGGCTAATTGAACCCTTCCTAATGAAAAGGCAGACTCATTGAGCTGTCATCTGTCATCCACTACTCTGTGAGCAGCAGCATTCATTAGAGACTCCGCAGTACAAACACAACAATGGTGGGGGAAAACACAGTGAGAGGAGGGAGAGGGGCTGTATAGTGGCTATGGGAGTATGGAGGCAGAGGAGGCTGTATAGTGGCTATGGGAGTATGGAGGGAGAGGAGGCTGTATAGTGGCTATGGGAGTATGGAGGGAGAGGAGGCTGTATAGTGGCTATGGGAGCATGGAGAGAGAGGAGGCTGTATAGTGGCTATGGGAGTATGGAGGGAGAAGGGCTGTATAGTGGGTATGGGAGTATGGAGGGAGAGGGGCTGTATAGTGGCTATGGGAGTATGGAGAGAGAGGAGGCTGTATAGTGGCTATGGGAGTATGGAGGGAGAGGGGCTGTATAGTGGCTATGGGAGTATGGAGGGAGAGGGGCTGTATAGTGGCTATGGGAGTATGAGGGAGAGGGGCTGTATAGTGGCTATGGGAGTATGGAGGGAGAGGGGCTGTATAGTGGCTATGGGAGTATGGAGAGAGAGGAGGCTGTATAGTGGCTATGGGAGTATGGAGGGAGAGGGGCTGTATAGTGGCTATGGGAGTATGGAGGGAGAGGAGGCTGTATAGTGGCTATGGGAGTATGGAGGGAGAGGAGGCTGTATAGTGGCTATGGGAGTATGGAGGGAGAGGGGCTGTATAGTGGCTATGGGAGTATGGAGGGAGAGGAGGGAGGCTGTATAGTGGCTATGGGAGTATGGAGGGAGAGGGGCTGTATAGTGGCTATGGGAGTATGGAGGGAGAGGGGCTGTATAGTGGCTATGGGAGTATGGAGGGAGAGGAGGCTGTATAGTGGCTATGGGAGTATGGAGGGAGATGAGGCTGTATAGTGGCTATGGGAGTATGGAGGGAGAGTAGGCTGTATAGTGGCTATGGGAGTATGGAGGGAGAGGGGCTGTATAGTGGCTATGGGAGTATGGAGGGAGAGGAGGGAGGCTGTATAGTGGCTATGGGAGTATGGAGGGAGAGGGCCTGTATAGTGGCTATGGGAGTATGGAGGGAGAGAAGGGAGGCTGTATAGTGGCTATGGGAGTATGGAGGGAGAGGGGCTGTATAGTGGCTATGGGAGCATGGAGGGAGAGGGGCTGTATAGTGGCTATGGAGGGAGAGGAGGGAGGCTGTATAGTGGCTTTGGGAGTATGGAGGGAGAGAAGGGAGGCTGTATAGTGGCTTTGGGAGTATGGAGGGAGAGGAGGCTGTATAGTGGCTATGGGAGTATGGAGGGAGAGGGGCTGTATAGTGGCTATGGGAGTATGGAGGGAGAGGGGCTGTATAGTGGCTATGGGAGTATGGAGGGAGAGGGGCTGTATAGTGGCTATGGGAGTATGGAGGGAGAGGAGGCTGTATAGTGGCTATGGGAGTATGAGGGAGAGGGGCTGTATAGTGGCTATGGGAGTATGGAGGGAGAGGGGCTGTATAGTGGCTATGGGAGTATGGAGGGAGAGGAGGCTGTATAGTGGCTATGGGAGTATGGAGGGAGAGGGGCTGTATAGTGGCTATGGGAGTATGAGGGGGAGGAGGAGGGCTGTATATAGTGGCTATGGGAGTATGGAGGGAGAGGGGCTGTATAGTGGCTATGAGAGTATGGAGGGAGAGGAGGCTGTATAGTGGCTATGGGAGTATGGAGGGAGAGGGGCTGTATAGTGGCTATGGGAGTATGGAGGGAGAGGGGCTGTATAGTGGCTATGGGAGTATGGAGGGAGAGGAGGCTGTATAGTGGCTATGGGAGTATGAGGGAGAGGGGCTGTATAGTGGCTATGGGAGTATGGAGGGAGAGGAGGCTGTATAGTGGCCATGGGAGTATGAGGGAGAGGGGCTGTATAGTGGCTATGGGAGTATGAGGGAGAGGGGCTGTATAGTGGCTATGGGAGTATGGAGGGAGGGAGGCTGTATAGGAGCTATGGGAGTATGGAGGGAGAGGAGGAGGCTGTATAGGAGCTATGGGAGTATGGAGGGAGAGGGGGAGGCTGTATAGTGGCAATGGGAGTATGGAGGGAGAGGAGGGAGGCTGTATAGGAGCTATGGGAGTATGGAGGGAGAGGGAGGCTGTATTGTGGCTATGGGAGTATGGAGAGCAAAGAGGAGAGGAGAGAAGGACTGTGGGAGTATGAAGAGGTGAGGACTGTGGGAGTATGGAGAGAGAGGAGGTGAGGACTGTGGGAGTATGGAGGGAGAGGAGGGAGGCTATATTGTGGCTAAATATTTTAGATTCTACCTTTAAAGAACCTTAATGTATTGGTCTGGCAGGACCTGTACATGTTGAGTGGAAGCAATACGTTTGCTAATGTGTTCAGAGTGTTTATATGTTGTGTTCTGTCTCTGTGTTCCAGAATGGTACTGACTATAGGTTCTAGAGTTGATATGTTGTGTTCTGTCTCTGTGTTCCAGAATGGCACTGACTATAGTTTCTAGAGTTGATATGTTGTGTTCTGTCTCTGTGTTCCAGAATAGCACTAACTATAGGTTCTAGAGTTGATATGTTGTGTTCCAGAATGGTACTGACTATAGGTTCTAGAGTTGATATGTTGTGTTCCAGAATGGTACTGACTATAGGTTCTAGAGTTGTTGTGTTCTGTCTCTGTGTTCCAGAATGGCACTGACTATAGTTTCAAGAGTTGATATGTTGTGTTCTGTCTCTGTGTTCCAGAATCGTACTGACTATAGGTTCTAGAGTTGATATGTTGTGTTCTGTCTCTGTGTTCCAGAATAGCACTAACTATAGGTTCTAGAGTTGATATGTTGTGTTCCAGAATGGTACTGACTATAGGTTCTAGAGTTGATATGTTGTGTTCCAGAATGGTACTGACTATAGGTTCTAGAGTTGATATGTTGTGTTCTGTCTCTGTGTTCCAGAATGGTACTGACTATAGGTTCTAGAGTTGATATGTTGTGTTCTGTCTCTGTGTTCCAGAATGGCACTGACTATAGTTTCTAGAGTTGATATGTTGTGTTCTGTCTCTGTGTTCCAGAATAGCACTAACTATAGGTTCTAGAGTTGATATGTTGTGTTCCAGAATGGTACTGACTATAGGTTCTAGAGTTGATATGTTGTGTTCCAGAATGGTACTGACTATAGGTTCTAGAGTTGTTGTGTTCTGTCTCTGTGTTCCAGAATGGCACTGACTATAGTTTCAAGAGTTGATATGTTGTGTTCTGTCTCTGTGTTCCAGAATCGTACTGACTATAGGTTCTAGAGTTGATATGTTGTGTTCTGTCTCTGTGTTCCAGAATAGCACTAACTATAGGTTCTAGAGTTGATATGTTGTGTTCCAGAATGGTACTGACTATAGGTTCTAGAGTTGATATGTTGTGTTCCAGAATGGTACTGACTATAGGTTCTAGAGTTGATATGTTGTGTTCTGTCTCTGTGTTCCAGAATGGTACTGACTATAGGTTCTAGAGTTGATATGTTGTGTTCTGTCTCTGTGTTCCAGAATGGTACTGACTATAGGTTCTAGAGTTGATATGTTGTGTTCTGTCTCTGTTTTCCAGAATGGTACTGACTATAGGTTCTAGAGTTGATATGTTGTGTTCCAGAACGGCACTGACTATAGGTTCTAGAGTTGATATGTTGTGTTCTGTCTCTGTGTTCCAGAATGGTACTGACTATAGGTTCTAGAGTTGATATGTTGTGTTCTGTCTCTGTGTTCCAGAATGGTACTGACTATAGGTTCTAGAGTTGATACGTTGTGTTCTGTCTCTGTGTTCCAGAATGGCACTAACTATAGGTTCTAGAGTTGATATGTTGTGTTCCAGAATGGTACTGACTATAGGTTCTAGAGTTGATATGTTGTGTTCCAGAATGGCACTGACTATAGTTTCTAGAGTTGATATGTTGTGTTCTGTCTCTGTGTTCCAGAATGGTACTGACTATAGGTTTTAGAGTTGATATGTTGTGTTCTGTCTCTGTGTTCCAGAATGGCACTGAATATAGCTTCTAGAGTTGATATGTTGTGTTCTGTCTCTGTGTTCCAGAATCGTACTGACTATAGGTTCTAGAGTTGATATATTGTGTTCTGTCTCTGTATTCCAGAATGGTACTGACTATAGGTTCTAGAGTTGATATGTTGTGTAATGTCTCTGTGTTCCAGAATGGTACTGACTATAGGTTCTAGAGTTGATATGTTGTGTTCTGTCTCTGTGTTCCAGAATCGTACTGACTATAGGTTCTAGAGTTGATATGTTGTGTTCTGTCTCTGTATTCCAGAATGGTACTGACTATAGGTTCTAGAGTTGATACGTTGTGTTCTGTCTCTGTGTTCCAGAATGGCACTAACTATAGGTTCTAGAGTTGATATGTTGTGTTCCAGAATGGTACTGACTATAGGTTCTAGAGTTGATATGTTGTGTTCCAGAATGGTACTGACTATAGGTTCTAGAGTTGTTGTGTTCTGTCTCTGTGTTCCAGAATGGCACTGACTATAGTTTCAAGAGTTGATATGT
Organism: Salvelinus fontinalis; assembly: GCF_029448725.1. Classification (NCBI taxonomy): domain Eukaryota; kingdom Metazoa; phylum Chordata; class Actinopteri; order Salmoniformes; family Salmonidae; genus Salvelinus; species Salvelinus fontinalis. Next base: position 6,428,837 of record NC_074677.1, read on the forward strand.
TGTGTTCTGTCTCTGTGTTCCAGAATCGTACTGACTATAGGTTCTAGAGTTGATATGTTGTGTTCTGTCTCTGTGTTCCAGAATAGCACTAACTATAGGTTCTAGAGTTGATATGTTGTGTTCCAGAATGGTACTGACTATAGGTTCTAGAGTTGATATGTTGTGTTCCAGAATGGTACTGACTATAGGTTCTAGAGTTGATATGTTGTGTTCTGTCTCTGTGTTCCAGAATGGTACTGACTATAGGTTCTAGAGTTGATATGTTGTGTTCTGTCTCTGTGTTCCAGAATGGTACTGAATATAGGTTCTAGAGTTGATATGTTGTGTTCTGTCTCTGTGTTCCAGAATGGTACTGACTATAGGTTCTAGAGTTGATACGTTGTGTTCCAGAATGGTACTGACTATAGGTTCTAGAGTTGATATGTTGTGTTCTGTCTCTATGTTCCAGAATGGTACTGACTATAGGTTCTAGAGTTGATACGTTGTGTTCTGTCTCTGTGTTCCAGAATGGTACTGACTATAGGTTCTAGAGTTGATATGTTGTGTTCTGTCTCTGTGACAGAATGGTACTGACTATAGGTTCTAGAGTTAATATGTTGTGTTCTGTCTCTGTGTTCCAGAATGGTACTGACTATAGGTTCTAGAGTTGATATGTTGTGTTCTGTCTCTGTGTTCCAGAATGGTACTGACTATAGGTTCTAGAGTTGATATGTTGTGTTCTGTCTCTGTGTTCCAGAATGTTACTGACTATAGGTTCTAGAGTTGATATGTTGTGTTCCAGAATGGTACTGACTATAGGTTCTAGAGTTGATATGTTGTGGTCTGTCTCTGTGTTCCAGAATGGTACTGACTATAGGTTCTAGAGTTGATATGTTGTGTTCTGTCTCTGTGTTCCAGAATGGTACTGACTATAGGTTCTAGAGTTGATATGTTGTGTTCCAGAATGGTACTGACTATAGGTTCTAGAGTTGATATGTTGTGGTCTGTCTCTGTGTTCCAGAATGGTACTGACTATAGGTTCTAGAGTTGATATGTTGTGTTCCAGAACAGCACTGACTATAGTTTCTAGAGTTGATATGTTGTGTTCCAGAATGGTACTGACTATAGGTTCTAGAGTTGATACGTTGTGTTCTCTCTCTGTGTTCCAGAATGGTACTGACTATAGGTTCTAGAGTTGATACGTTGTGTTCTGTCTCTGTGTTCCAGAATGGCACTGACTATGGCTTCCTGGTGCGTCAGAACTCAGAGCTGCTGCGAGCTCTGGATGAGATGGAGAAGACCTGCAACCACCTGAGAGAGGAGAACGGTCTGCTGGTAAAACACTGTGAACTCTATGGAGGGGCTAGACTAGACTAAGACTGGACTAACTGGCGACAGGAGGGAGCTAGAGGCCTGGACTACACTACTCTACTGAGTTTAGGACACTGGGCAATTCCACAATGCTGAGACTCACATTATTCACATTAAGGCCAGGTACCAAGTGGTGAAATGGTAATTTTGCATCTACCTATTAATTGTGATATTTTAGTCCATTAATATTAGAAAATGTAAAAAAAAAAGTGTATTTTTATTGTCGTTTTGTGCATTTATCAGAGTGCCATCGGGTAGCTTGATTTCAGATGTGTCATGTAAACAGATTATTAGGGAAATCGTTCTTCTTGCACAGCATGTAGGATAAATGTTTAAATCAAACAATTATATTCATCTAACTATTCACAATTGTATTATTGTTTATTATAATATTATCGTATTATTGACTGCGTACTCAATGCCGGCTGTGTTCATATTGGTCAATTACCATCAGGTAACTCACCAGCCCCACACGTAACACCACCTCCAGACGTAACACCAGCCCCGCGCGGCGCGTAACAACACCAGCCCCGCGCGGCGCGTAACAACACCAGCCCCGCGCGGCGCGTAACAACACCAGCCCCGCGCGATAAAGGCAACACATAATCTGAAACTGCTAGAACTCGTACTGCTACATGCGGCCTACGACCGCATGTAGCAGTACTTCATCAGCAGACCTAGACCCTGTCACACTGAACGAGCCAAGACATAGTGGTACTGAACCAGCAGACCTAGACCCTGTCTCACTGAACCAGCCAAGACGTAGTGGTACTGAACCAGCAGACCTAGACCCTGTTACACTGAACCAGCCAAGACGTAGTGGTACTGAATCAGCAGACCTAGACCCTGGTACACTGAATCAGCAGACCTAGACCCTGTCTCACTGAACCAGCCAAGACGTAGTGGTACTGAACCAGCAGACCTAGACCCTGTCACACTGAACCAGCCAAGACGTAGTGGTACTGAACCAGCAGACCTAGACCCTGTTACACTGAATCAGCAGACCTAGACCCTGTTACACTGAACGAACCAAGACGTAGTGGTACTGAACCAGCAGACCTAGACCCTGTCACACTGAACGAACCAAGACGTAGTGGTACTGAACCAGCAGACCTAGACCCTGTCACACTGAACGAACCAAGACGTAGTGATACTGAACCAGCAGACCTAAACCCTGTCACACTGAACCAGCCAAGACGTAGTGGTACTGAACCAGCAGACCTAGACCCTGTCACACTGAACGAACCAAGACGTAGTGGTACTGAACCAGCAGACCTAGACCCTGTCACACTGAACGAACCAAGACGTAGTGATACTGAACCAGCAGACCTAGACCCTGTCACACTGAACCAGCCAAGACGTAGTGGTACTGAATCAGCAGACCTAGACCCTGTCACACTGAACCAGCCAAGACGTAGTGGTACTGAATCAGCAGACCTAGACCCTGTCACACTGAACCAGCCAAGACGTAGTGGTACTGAACCAGCAGACCTAGACCCTGTCACACTGAACCAGCCAAGACGTAGTGGTACTGAACCAGCAGACCTAGACCCTGTCACACTGAACCAGCCAAGACGTCCGACAATCATTTACGACCAAAGAATTTGCCCAAAACCTGGATATTTTGTCTGGGATGTCAAAATAATGGCCTAAAACTGCTACATTTGTACAGTCTGCAAAGGCCTTTAGATACAGTGCGTTCGGAAAGTATTCAGACCCCTTAACTTTTTCCACATTTTGTTACGTTACAGCCTTATTCTAAATAAAACAATTTCCTCAGCAATCTACACACAATACCCCATAACGAAAAAGCAAAAACAGGTTTTTAGAAATGTTAACAAATTTATAAAAGCTAAAAAATACCTTATTTACATAATTATTCAGATCCTTTGCTATGAGACTTGAAATTGAGCTCAAGTGCATCCTGTTTCCATTGATTATCGTTGAGATGTTTCTACAACTTGATTGGAGTCCACGTCTGGTAAATTGATTGGACATGATTTGTAAAGGCACACACTTGTCTATATAATGTCTCACAGTTGACAGTGCATGTCAGAGCAACAACAACAAAAAGCCAAGAAGAGTCTTCCTAGAGCTGGGCAATCGGGGGAGAAGGGCCTTGGTCAGGGAGGGGACCAAGAACCCGATGGTCACTCTGACAGAGCTCTAGAGTTCCTACATGGAGCTGGGAGAACCTTCCAGAAGGCCACAACCATCTGTGCAGCACTACACCAATTAAGCCTTTATGGTACAATGGCCAGACGGAAGCCACTCCTCAGTAAAAGGCACATGGCAGCCCACTTGGAGTTTGCCAAAAGGCACCGAAAGGACTCTCAGACCAAGAGAAGCAAGAGTCTCTGGTCTGATGAATCCAAGATTGAATTATTTGGCCTGAATGCTAAGCGCCACGTCTGGAGGAAACCTGGCACCATCCCTACAGTGAAGCATGGTGGTGGAAGCATCATGCTGTGGGGATGTTATTCAGTGGCAGGGACTGGGAGACGAGTCAGGATCGAGGCAAAGATGAACGGAGCAAAGTACAGAGAGATCCTTGATGAAAACCTGCTTCAGAGTGTTCAGGACCTCAGACTGGGGGGGAAGGTTCACCTTCCAACAGGACAAAGGCACTAAGCACACAGCCAAGACAACGCAGGAGTGGCTTCGGGACAAGTCTCTGAATGTGCTTGAGTGGCCCAACCAGAGCCCGGACTTGAACCCGATCTGACATCTCTGGAGAGACCTGAAAATAGCTGTACAGCAACGCTCCCCATACAACCTGACAGAGCTTGAGAGGATCTGCAGAGAAAAATGGGAGAAACTCCCCAAATACAGGTGTGCCAAGCTTGTAACGTCATACCAAAGAAGATTCGAGGCTGTAATCGCTGCCGAAGGTGCTTCAACAAAGTACTGAGTAAAGGGTCTGAAAATGTATGTCAATTTGATATTTCATTCTTTTTTTTATTATTATAAATTAGCAAAAATGTCTAAACCTGTTTCTGCTTTGTCGTTATACTGCATTGTGTGTAGATTGATGAGGGAAAAAACGTTTTAATAAATTTTTGAATAAGGCTGGAACGTCACAAAATGTGGAAAAGGTCAAGGGGTCTGAATACTTTCTAAATGCACTATATTTTCTCCCAGAGGGAATTGTTGATATTTAGGGGGAAAATGCAGCCAAAAAATGTATTTAGTACTTGAAAGATGAAAATGGTAATTATCCACAATCTGCTCTGGACAAGTCTGGTCCTGCATGTCTTAACAAAATGAAATAAAAATATTTACTTTAGCCGGTGTTAGGAAAAATGTATTTGCATGGTATGCAAATACGCACATACTTAATTAATGACATATCGCTTCATTTGTACATTTTTTAAAAATACTTATGAACTGTTTCTACAAAAAAATAAGTATATTTGTGTCTGGTAAAAGTTGATTGTGATCTGATTACATGGAACAAAAATCCCTGCCTGGCCTTAAAATGTATGTCAAGCAAAAAACAATGATTACAAAACATAACTCTATGCTCAAGGACTACTTTAAACAATTTCCACTGAACATTTTACAAAAGCACATTTACTTGAACAGTGCAGATGCAAAGTTTGTTAACAGAATGACGGCACAAACCGCCTTTCAGTTACCAAACTTTGAGCTGTTTCTGTCAAATGTTCTGTGGAAGTAGAGTTGTATGGCTTGTTTAACTTTGTAATCGTTGTTTTTTTGTTTGACACACATTTTAAAGGGAACGATGGTAATCTCAGCATCACTCTGTTACAGTGGAATCGCCCTCACAAAAGACCAAGTTCCAAGGGTCTTGGGAAAAAGTTCCCAGAGCCGTGGAGTAGACTTAAAACCAGAACTAGCTTTTGTCTTTGTCTTTTGAGCCCCTCTCTTTAGTTTTAGCTACTGTACTATTTTGGTCCTGTTCTCACAACACCTGTCCTGGCTGTGTCAGTCAGAGCTGCAGGCCTGTGGAGGAGGGTTTTGATGTATCTCTCTCACGCGGTGTTGGTGGCACCTTAATTGGGGAGGACGGGCTCATGGTAACGACTGGAGCAGAATAGATGGAATGGTCTCAAATACACCAAACACATGGTTTCCATGGTTTCCATGGTTTCCATGTGTTTGATGCCGTTCATTTCGCTCCGTTCCAGCCATTACTATGAGCCGTCCTCGCCTCAGCAGCCTCCTCTGATCTCTCTCTTTATCCTTCTCTCGCTGCAGCGAAAGAGCAGCGCCCCAGAGACGGAGGAGAAGGTGAAGCGTCTGAGGAGGAAGAACATAGAGCTGGCTGTCATCGCTAGGAGGCTGGAGGACAGAGCACACAAACTACAGGAGGCTAACCTCAAAGTGGTACGCTACACCTACTCTACAGATATAGACTCTAGTGTCTTACTCTTTACACATACAGTCTAGACCAGTGGTCACCAACCTTTTCTGAGGCAAGGTCACTTTCACAGGCAAAAAGCAAGCTGAGATCTACTGCTCAGATTTGACATTAACCCACACAAACAGTTTTGTAGGAATAAGGTTTGGGCAGAAGGCCTAATATATTATCACAGTATATTGGCTATGTGATTGGCCTGCCAATATTGTTAATCAGACCATATTATATTTTAAAGCTCGAGCTTTGACAACAAAATATATCAGTTGGTTTAGCACTTTAGCACACTGTGGAGCATGAATTGAAATAATTAGCTTTTTTATTTTCCTGGACTGGTGTTACCTGCATCTGATGGTCAACGAGGTCAAATCACGATGTCAGTGATCTTCAGGTCGAAAAGTCTGAGCTCTAGAAAGATGCCCGAGTTTCCGACTTTTCCCAACCGCCTCTCACGGTCCCTGCTCTCTCCTTCCTTTCCTCCGGTGAGACTGACCAGAGAGAGGGGAAACCGTCTTCCACCTGATGCCGAAACTCGAGTCGCACCACATCTGCCTCATGTACAAATTCATGGTTTTCCTATGACCAGAGAAAGTGAAATATTCCTTAATATTAAAATCGACACGACGAGCTGCTAATAATAATAATAAAACGCAAGGCTATCGATACTTGGCTACTCATTCGTTGCAGCCCGAGCTGAAGTACGGAGAAGCCATTTTGTAATAGTGTTGAATAAAAACAGTGACAGTGCTGAATATAAACTTAAACACTCATAAAAACAGCAGCTCTTTACTGTATTCGTTGACAGTCTCTGTTGTCATGGTTTTAAAAGTGATACAATCTTACGTAGACTAGTAGCCTATTAAACTTGTCTGTGGCCAGGGTCATGGAAGCTCGGTAGCCACGGTGATTTGAGCTATCCGATTGGGCAGAGCAGTAGGTGCACTCGATTTAGTCACATATTTGCATGTCCACCAGATAGGCGGTGAGTTTGTCTCATAGGAACACTTTGCTTTCCCGGAGCACAGGACTTTTGAATCAAGTGCACCTGCCGGCAACAGCTCAACACGATTTTAAAAAGGGAGCGCAAGCCTTTATTGTTCGTTGACTTTTCTACAGAAATATCGCGAACGACCGGTTGGCGACCACTGGTCTAGACTCTAGTGCCTTACTCTTTACACATATCGTCTAAACTATACCTCAGTGGTACATACAGAGACTCTGCCTATCACTGTTTACAGATACCTCAAACTGGTACACACTGCCTATTACCCCGAGCTGACAAGGTAAACATCTGTCGTTCTGCCCCTGAACAAGGCAGTTAACCTACTGTTCCTAGGCAGTTGTAAATAAGAATTTGTACTTAACACTTGTTAAGGCTAGGCGTCCCGCTAGCGGGACACCTGTCGACAGCATCCGGTGAAATTGGAGTACCTGAAATTCAAATAAATAATCTTATATCGGTTAAAAGCTTAAATTCCTGCATTGGACTGCATTGTCCGATTTACAATAGGCTTTACAGCGAAAGCATACCATGCGATTGTTTGAGGACAGCTCCCCACATCAACATATTTTTCAACTAGTACAGGCTTCATAAAATCACAAATAGCGATGAAATAATCACTTACTTTTTGAAAATCTTCCTTTGTTTGCAATCCCAAGGGTCCCAGCTACAACATGAATGGTCGTTTTGTTAGATAACATTTTTCTTTATATCCAAAAAAGTCTGTTTAGTTGGCGCCATCGATTTCAGTAATCCACTCATTCAACATGCAGACAAAGGAATCCAAAAAGCTACCGCTAAACTTTGTTCAAACAAGTCAAACTATGTTTCCATTTAATCCTCAGGTATACTAAAATGTAAATAAACTATAATATTTCATACGGAAAGAAGTATGTTCAATAGAAAAGTAACATTAGCAAGTGCGCACCCTAAGACTGATTTTCCACTGTGACTCTTTGTACCAAAACTCCAAATTCTTCCTCGTTTTGGAAGAAACAAGCCTGAAATCTTGAACAAAGACCGTTGACATCTATTGGAAGCCATAGAAATTGCAATCTGTGAGCTGGAATTGCATAGGACCCATAGCTTTCCATTATAAGAGCCTGGGACCTAAACATTTTTTATTCCGGTTGGTTTTTCTTTGATTTTTCTCCTACCATATCAATTGTGTTATAGTCTCTTACATTATTTTAACGTTTCTACAAACTTCAAAGTGTTTTCCATCCAATGATACCAATTATATGCATATCCTGGCTTCTGGGCCTGAGTAACAGGCAGTTTACTTTGGGCACGTCAGTCAGGCAGAAATTCTGAATTGTGAAAAAAGGACCCTTGCCTAGTTAAATAAAGGTCAAATAAATTACATTTACAGATACCTGAAACTGGTACACACAGCCTATTACCATTTACAGATATATCTAGTGCCTCACAGTTCTCACTGCTCTGCAGAGTTGGGCTCAAATAGTAGTTGTTTTATTTCAAACACTTTGAGCTATGCTTGATTGAGTTGCCTGGCAAATTGGAACCAATGGACTAGTTCCAAAAGTGAAAACCCTGCACCAGAAAGGCTCATAGAAACGGTCAAAGAAAACAACACAAGCTCTGCTTGCCACTGCTCTGCACCAATGATGGAAGAGCGTGACTGCTTGAAGAACCCAGCTCTGCTTGCCACTGCTCTGCACCAATGATGGAAGAGCGTGGCTGCTTGAAGAACCCAGCTCTGATTGCCACTGCTCTGCACCAATGATGGAAGAGCGTAACTGCTTGAAAGAAAAGACAAACACTGTTCCTGCTAGTATCAATGTTTTTATTAAAGCTTACGAGTCCACTGTCTTGGCCTTTGTCAGAGGGCATGACTCCTTAACAAGCGACAACATCCAAATCAAATCCCTGTAATGAGCAGCACTGAATGGGTCATTGAGTGATGAATTGCAGTCATTGTTTGAGAATACTAGTGTCCCTAAACAGTAAATGGAGTCATTATGATCGGTTATGAAGAATAATGAAATGTGTTTTGTGGCATTGCTGTCCAGGTGGATAGTTCAGGTATTATAGCAATAGCCAGTTATAACATTGTCAAATTCTCTGCTCCTCTTTAGATTGTGATGTTATTAAAGAGAAATAGAAAAGGTTAAATACTTCGTAGGCCGTACCTTGTGGAAGCAGCATTCAACTCTACGGGCCAACTCTCTGGGCTGATCAGCCACTCCCTTCCCCCTCCCTCCACCAGATCTGGGCTGATCAGCCACTCCCTTCCCCCTCCCTCCACCAGGTCTGGGCTGATCAGCCACTCCCTTCCCCCTCCCTCCATCAGGTCTGGGCTGATCAGCCACTCCCTTCCCCCTCCCTCCACCAGATCTGGGCTGATCAGCCACTCCCTTCCCCCTCCCTCCACCAGGTCTGGGCTAATCAGCCACTCCCTTCCCCCTCCCTCCACCAGATCTGGGCTAATCAGCCACTCCCTTCCCCCTCCCTCCACCAGATCTGGGCTGATCAGCCACTCCCTTCCCCCTCCCTCCACCAGATCTGGGCTAATCAGCCACTCCCTTCCCCCTCCCTCCACCAGGTCTGGGCTGATCAGCCACTCCCTTCCCCCTCCCTCCACCAGATCTGGGCTGATCAGCCACTCCCTTCCCCCTCCCTCCACCAGGTCTGGGCTAATCAGCCACTCCCTTCCCCCTCCCTCCACCAGATCTGGGCTAATCAGCCACTCCCTTCCCCCTCCCTCCACCAGGTCTGGGCTGATCAGCCACTCCCTTCCCCCTCCCTCCACCAGATCTGGGCTGATCAGCCACTCCCTTCCCCCTCCCTCCACCAGATCTGGGCTAATCAGCCACATTAGTACAACCTCCTGTCTCTATCCAGGCCACCAGGCCCGCCACCAGCCCATTGGCTGCCACAGTATTCCACACAGCACCTGTTCACCAGCCTGAGAAATACCCTCTCCCTCTCTGTAGCCCTCTTTCTTCCTCTCAACCTCCCTCCCTCTATCGCTCTCCCTCTCACCCTCCCTCTCTCTCTCTCTCTCTCTCTCTCCCTCATTCTTTCTCTCCTTATCTCTCTCTTCCCCCACCCCTTTCTCCTTTTCCTAGAGCAGCACAGCACAATCAATGGTAAAGCCTCAGCCATCAAATGAGAAGCATGACAGACCTTTCAGAGGGCCATTTCTTCTTCTATTGTAATTGACTTTTGAACAGGGCTGACCTAAATGTTATTTATAGACTGTCTTTGAAAAAACACTTTGAAATGACAGTTACGTGCCGAGCTATCCGGCTCCGCAACGCACGTCTGCGTGCTAATGTTGATTTTGTCTATCTCCATCAGACACATTCATGGCACAGAAGTTAAAATACCAAAACTATGACACCAACTATCCTAATTTGAGGACAGGTCGAAACACTATAAACATTCATGGATATTTAGCTAGCTTTCTGTTGCTAGCTAATTTGTCCCCGGAGACATCGACGCGGGAAGTAAAAAAAAAAATATATATATATAGTACCAGTCAAAAGGTTGGACACACCTACTCATTCAAGGGTTTTTCTTTATTTTTACAACAACAAAAAATAATTGTAGAATAATAGTGAAGACATCAAAACTATTAAATAACATTTTTGGACTCATGTAGTAACTAAACAAGTGTTAAACAAATCAAAATGTATTTTATATTTGAGATTCTTCAAAGTAGCCACACTTTGCCTCGACAGCTTTGCACACTTGGCATTCTCTCAACCAGCATTACCTGGAATGCTTTTCCAACAGTCTTGAAGGAGTTCCCACATATGCTGAGCACTTGTTTGATGCTTTTTCTTTACTCTGCTGTCTGACATATCTCAAACAATCTCAATTTGGTTGAGGTTGGGGGATTGTGGAGGCCAAGTCATCTGATGCAGCACTCCATCACTTCCTTCTTGGTCAAATAGCCCTTACACAGCCTGGAGGTGTGTTCGGTCATTGTCCTGTTGAAAAATAAATTATAGTCTTTGCAGAAATTCAACCACGAAGGCCTGATTCACACAGTCTCCTCTGAACATGTCACGATCGTCTTGCTGAGAGAGAGGACCAAGGCGCAGCGCGTGAAAAATACATCTTTTAATGAAGGAAAAAACAAACGATCGTGAAGCTAAACTGAACTAAGTGCACACATGCAACATAGACATAGACAATTACCCACAAAACCCAAATGCCTATGGCTGCCTTAAATATGGATCTCAATCAGAGACAATAAACCACAGCTGTCTCTAATTGAGAACCAATCTAGGCAGCCATAGACATACAAACACCTAGACAAACCAAAACACATACATCCCCATGTCACACCCTGACCTAACTAAAATAATAATGAAAACAAAGATAACTAAGGCCAGGGTGTGACAGTACCCCCCCCCCCCCAAAGGTGCAGACTCCGACCGCACAACCTGACATTGAAGGGGAGGGTCCGGGGTGGGCCTTAATATGGCGGCGGCTCGGGTGCGGGACGTGGCCCCCACTCCACCATTGTCAATACCCGCTTTGGTGGCGCCTCTGGAGCGGCGACCCTTGTAGAAAGTCCCGGACTGAAGACCATCCCAGAGGGCGCCACCGGACGGATGGGTGGCTCCGGACTGAGGGACGGCAGCTCCGGACTGAGGGACTGCAGCTCCGGACTGAGGGACTGCAGCTCCGGACTGAGGGACGGCAGCTCCGGACTGAGGGACGGCAGCTCCGGACTGAGGGACGGCAGCTCCGGACTGAGGGACGGCAGCTCCGGGCTGGCTGACGGAAGCTCCGGGCTGGCTGACGGAAGCTCCGGGCTGGCTGACGGCAGCTCCGGGCTGGCTGACGGCAGCTCCGGGCTGGCTGACGGCAGCTCCGGGCTGGCTGACGGCAGCTCCGGGCTGGCTGACGGCAGCTCCGGGCTGGCTGACGGCAGCTCCGGGCTGGCTGACAGATCTGGCTGCTCATGGCTGGCTGACGGATCTGGCTGCTCATGGCTGGCTGGCTGACGGATCTGGCTGCTCCAGGCTGGCTGACGGATCGGGCTGCTCATGGCTGGCTGACGGATCGGGCTGCTCATGGCTGGCTGACGGATCGGGCTGCTCATGGCTGGCTGACGGATCTGGCTGCTCATGGCTGGCTGACGGCTCTAGCGGCTTTGCAGGCTCAGTACAGACGGGCGGCTTTGAATACTCAGTACAGACGGGCAGTTTATGCGGCGCTTGGCAGACGGACAGTTTATGCGGCGCTTGGCAGACGGACAGTTTATGCGGCGCTTGGCAGACGGACAGTTCAGACGGCGCTTGGGCAGACGGGCGGTTCAGGCGCCGTTGGGCAGACGGGCAGTTCAGGCGCCGTTGGGCAGACGGGCAGTTCAGGCGCCGCTGGGCAGACGGCAGACTCTGGCCGGCTGAGACGCACTGTAGGCCTGGTGCGTGGTGCCGGAACTGGAGGTACCGGGATAAAGACACGTACCTTCAGGCTAGTGCGGGGAGAAGGAACAGGGCATGCCGGCTTCATGACATCCGGCTCAACGCTCAATCTAGCCCGGCCGATACGTGGAGCTGGAATGTACCGCACCGGGCTATGCACGTGTACAGGAGACACCATGCGCTCTACTACGTAACACGGTACTCTCGCTCTCCACGGTAAGTACAGGGAGTAGGCGCAGGTCTCCTACCTGACTTCGCCACTCTCCCTTTAAGCCCCCCCCCCCCAATAAATTTTTGGGTTGTACTCACGGGCTTCCAGCCTTGCTTCCGTGCTGCCTCCTCATATCGCCTCCTCTCGGCTTTAGCTGCCTCCAGCTCTTCACGAGGGAGGCGATATTCTCCCGGTTGTGCCCAAGGTCCCTTTCCATCCAATATCTCCCCCATGTCCATGAATCCTGTGTGTATTGCTCCTGTTGCCGCTTGACACGCCGCTTGGTCTGATCCTGGTGGGTAATTCTGTCACAATCGTCTTGCTGAGAGAGAGAGGACCAAGGCGCAGCGTGTGAAAAATACATATTTTAATGAAGGAAAAAACAGACACTTACAAAATGAACAAAACAAACGTGAAGCTAAACTGAACTAAGTGCACACATGCAACATAGAACATAGACAATTACCCACAACACCCAAATGCCTATGGCTGCCTTAAATATGGCTCTCAATCAGAGACAATAAACCACAGCTGTCTCTAATTGAGAACCAATCTAGGCAGCCATAGACATACAAACACCTAGAGAAGACACTGCCCCATTAAACATACAAACCCCTAGACAAACCAAAAGACATACATCCCCATGTCACACCCTGACCTAACTAAAATAATAATGAAAACAAAGATAACTAAGGCCAGGGAGTGACAGAACAGTTGATGTTGAGATGTGTCTGTTACTTTAACTCTTATTTGGCATTTATTTGGCTGCAATTTCTGAGGTTAGTAATTCTAATGAACTTATCTTCTGCAGCAGAAGTAACGCTGGGTCTTCCTTTCCTGTGGTGGTCCTCATGAGAGCCAGTTTCATCATAGTGCTTGATAGTTTTTGCAACTTCACTTGAAGAAACTTTAGAAGTTCTTGAAATTTTACAGATTGACTGACCTTCTTGTCTTAAAGTAATGATGGACTGTCATTTCTCTTCGCTTATTTGTGCTGTTCTTGCCATAATATGGACTTGGTCTTTTACCAAATAGGGCTATCTTCTGTATACCACCCCTACCTAGTCACAACACAACTGATTGGCTCAAATGCATTAAGAAGGAAAGACATTCCACAAATTAACTTTTAACAAGGCACACCTGTTAATTGAAATGCATTCCAGGTGGCTAACTCATGAAGCTGGTTGAGAGAATGCCAAGATTGTGCAAAGCTGTCATCAAGGCAAAGGGTGGCTACTAAATCAAAATATATTTTGATTTGTTTAACACTTTCTTGGTTACTACATGATTCCATTTGTATGTCTTCACTATTATTATACAATGTAGAAAATAGTTTTTTTTTTTATAAACTTGAATGAGTAGGTGTGTCCAAGCTTTTGACTGGTACTGTATATATTTCACAAAAGTAGTTCACTGGGCCTTTAATAGTCCCGTATTAGAGGAAAAATATATAATTAGAAAATGTTGATTTTTGAGATTTTTTGAGACTGACTTGCATGAATGACTTGCCTACAGGGAATAGCCAGGTTCGAACATATAATACTTCTTGAAAGGGTCAAGGGTGATAAGTCCACTATATAACATGAGAACACGACCAGTCAGAACTGGGGTATTTGTAACGAACAGTCCTTCTTTGTGTTGACCCTTAACCTCTAACCCTTCCCGTCTGTCTAGGTGAACGCCCCAGCTCCGGTGGAGCAGTACAAGCGGGCGTTTGCCCGTCAACGAGCCCGTGACCTGGCGCAGCACGCAGACACATTACTCTCCAAGGACAAGGAGATCGCCGCCCTGCAGCAGGAGTGTAGGGAGCTGGAGACACGCTTGGGCACAGCCAAGGTACCCAATACCATATCCCAGCAGCCAATTCAGCCCCTGAACACGGTCTTACAATAACAACCTAGAGTTCGTGTTTTAGATGGACTACTTTGCAGACGGACCGTACATAATCACTGATCTAAAAAAATCCCCTTTGCATCTCAAATAACTAGTCAGTCGTTATGTAATCACTAATTGGTGATTCTGCTCCTCTTCTTGATTCAAACTGATCCAAAGCACTGAGCATTTCAATGAGAACCCTATTATCTAAAGAGGAGCAGTCTGCCCACTAAAGATTCACTGTATCATCCATTGTAGTCAGTCCTATTCACCAACCTCATCAAAGGTCTATAATGCCTCCGTTCTGCCCTCTGCTGGGCTGGATAAACCCTCTCTAAGCCTGAACTAGTGACCGGGCTGTACCGATGCACATGTGTAGATAGATGTCAGTGGTGAGAAGAGGGAGGTTGTAAATGCCTATTTTTAAATATTATTCCTCTCTTTGACTGTCTGTGACTAAGATCACATTTTCCTAGAATATACATCTGCTGAGTATTATCCCAGGGTGAACTGAGTTGATGATAGGTCGTTTTATCCAGCAGTAATGTATATTCGCCTGTGAAGCAGTTGTTGTGGGGGTAATACTTCCTGTAGATATTTAGTCTGGGACAATGTGATCTTAGTCACAGACGGGCAAAGAGAGGAATAATTTAAAAAATAGGCAACAACCTCCCTTTGCACAAGGGCTCAACGGCAAACAATGGCATCTAGGATTTGCCAGCTCACTTCCTGCCAGAACCTGAGTGAACAAATAACACAACAATTACATTTTTATTTAATTTAATGAATGAATGAATTATTTTAGAAACAAAGTTATGCAACACCCAATGCCCCTGTGTGAAAAAGTTATTTCCCGCTTATACTCAATAACATGTTGTCAAAAAAAGTTATACTTTTGACTCATCTCTTCATGGAACATTCTCCCAAGAGTCTTGATGATCATCCAGGAGCTTTTTTTGGCAAATTTGAGTCAACTTTTTGGATGACATGGGTCCCATTGTGTCTGATGAAAACCAAACACTGCATTCCACAGTAAGAACCTCATACTAACGGGTCAAGCTTGGTGGTGGTAGTGTGTTGGTTTGGGGATGCTTTGCTGCCTCAGGACCTGGACGACTTCTGCTCTGTATCAGAGACTTCTACAGGAGAATGTCAGGCCATCTGTCTGTGAGCTGAAGCACAGCTGGGTCATGCACGCAGGAAGAGAATTATCCAAAACACACAATCAAGTCTACGTGAGAATGGCTAAAAAGCAACAAATTTGAAATGTTTTGAATGGCCTAGTCAAAGTCGAGACCTAATCCCATTTGAGATGTTGTGACAGGACTTTAAACGAGCATTTCATGTTTGAAAACCCACAAATGGCGCTGAGTTAAAACAGTTCTACGTGGAAGAGTGGGACAAAATTCCTCCGCACGGAAGTGAGAGACTGATCAACAACTACAGGAAGTGTTTGGGTGGAGTCATTGCAGTGAAAGGCGGCACAACCAGTTATTGAGTTTACGGAGGCAATTATACTTTTACACAGGGGCATTCGGTGTTGCATAAATTTGTTCATGAAATAAATTATATTAGTATGTAATTGTTGTGTTATATATCCTTTATCTAATATTAGGTTTTGGGTTGAAGATCTGAATAACATTCAGTGTCAAAAATATGCAAAAATAGAGAAATTTTGATAGGGAGGGGGCAAATATGTATTTATTGTATGTTGAAATATCGTTGACCTCTGTGTTGCAGGGCTCCCCAGTCCCGTCTTGCGTGGTGGAGTTTGAGAGGCTGCTAAGGGAGTCCCAGAAGGAGGTGCTGAGGCTCCAGAGGCAACTGTCAATCTCCTCCTCCAGAGTCACCTCCTCCAGAGTCACCTTCCCTAAAGACATCTCCTGTAAAGACATCTCCTCCAGAGTCACCTTCCCTAAAGACATCTCCTGTAAAGACATCTCCTGTAAAGACACCTCCTGTAAAGACATCTCCTCCAGAGTCACCTTCCCTAAAGACACCTCCTGTAAAGACACCTCCTGTAAAGACACCTCCTGTAAAGACACCTCCTGTAAAGACACCTCCTGTAAAGACATCTCCTCCAGAGTCATCTCCTGTAAAGACATCTCCTCCAGAGTCATCTCCCCTAAAGACACCTCCTGTAAAGACATCTCCTCCAGAGTCATCTCCCCTAAAGACATCTCCTGTAAAGACACCTCCTGTAAAGACACCTCCTGTAAAGACATCTCCTCCAGAGTCATCTCCCCTAAAGACACCTCCTGTAAAGACATCTCCTCCAGAGTCACCTTCCCTAAAGACATCTACTGTAAAGACACCTCCTGTAAAGACATCTCCTCCAGAGTCATCTCCCCTAAAGACACCTCCTGTAAAGACACCTCCTCCAGAGTTACCTCCTGTAAAGACACCTCCTCCAGAGTCACCTCCCCTAAAGACACCTCCTGTAAAGACACCTCCTCCAGAGTCACCTTCCCTAAAGACATCTCCTGTAAAGACACCTCCTGTAAAGACACCTCCTCTGAAGACGCCTGTTGCAGAGTCACCTCCTGTAAAGACCCCTCCGGCAGGAAACACAACGGACACGAAAGGCCCTGCACAACAAAGGAGGAAAGGGAGGAGAAGGTAAGGAAGGATTGTAGCTATTTCTCTCTCTCAGCCATAGGCTGCTCTGCCAAGCTCCAACACCAACCCCTGGCTCTCTCTCAGCCATAGGCTGCTCTGCCCAGCTCCAACACCAACCCCTGGCTCTCTCTCAGCCATAGGCTGCTCTGCCCAGCTCCAACACCAACCCCTGGCTCTCTCTCAGCCATAGGCTGCTCTGCCCAGCTCCAACACTAACCCCTGGCTCTCTCTCAGCCATAGGCTGCTCTGCCCAGCTCCAACACTTCCCCCTGTTGATGATAAAGTGCACTACATCAGACTGAGGTATAAGAACTGAAATCCTGTTGCACTGTTAGATGGCGAGCTAAAATCAACAGACCTGGTTTCAAAAACTATTTGAAATCATTTCAAATACTATAGCTGTGCTTGATTGAGCTTCACTGTTGCAGTGTAACCAATTAGAAAACTTCTAAATGCACAAAACACGCCCACCTTTTCAAATTATTTTTAATATTTCAAACGGTATGTTCCCACATTATGTCAGTCATTAGGATCTTATATAAAACATTACTACAAGCCCCAGAAATATGTACAACCTAGAAGTACCAGCTGTCCATCTAAGTGTCCATCTAAGTGTCCATCTAAGTGTCCATCTAAGTGCTATTTATCCCCAAACACCACATTTTGCCTCCAGTTTTCCTCCGTCCAGATGTTGAGATTTTAAACCATCCAGCTGCTCTGGAATGAGTACAGCAAGTGCTGTAGCATTTCCCAAAAGGCAGTGCGAGGCAGTGATGTGACGCACTGTGTTTAGGGCCAAGCTAACTGACAGACACGGACCGGGTCATGTGTCTTCACTACAAGGGGTGAATGGGTGGTATGATGGGTCCTTAGTATTGTAGCTGGTACTGCTGCCCTGCAGTCAGGCAGGACGGTTAGGATTATGTGCTGTGGGTTTGCATTTGTTAATTTGGAATTTGGTTCGCTGGGGGTTTTCTTGGCTTAGTGTATGTTTACGTTGGCATTAGCTGCTGTTATATAATGGCTATGTGTGCTGTGCTGACTACAGTAATCTGCCTGACTGCCAGAGGACATAATGAGATGATGCTCTGTCTTGAATTTGGGCCAGATCAAGAGACACAAGTCACATGCTTCCGCGGCTCTCTCTGCAACACTGATGACTAAAGAGTTCTTAGAAATGATTATTTCCCTCACCTTCACTCCACTACACCGAGACGTAACACCAGTATACACTACGTCAGGAAATATTCACATTTTTGATTGCAGGCTCATTAAGATACAAATTAATAAAATAAAAGTGATTTAAAAATAAATAAATCTTGGGCCTCCCGAGTGGCACAGCGGTCTAAGGAAATGCATCGCACTGCTGGAGGCGTCACTACAGACCCGGGTTCATTCCCGGGCTGTGCCACGACCCAGCCCGGGATGACACACAATTGGCCCAGCGTCTTCCAGTTTAGGGGAGAATTTTGCCGGGGGGGGGTGGCTTTACTTGGCTCATCGCACTCTAGCGACTCCTTGTGGCGGGCCGGGTGCCTGCAGGCTGACCCCGGTAGCCAGTCAAATGGTGTTTCCTCCAACACATTGATGCAGCTGGCTGGTGGGTGTTAAGGAGCGCGGTAAGGCGGGTCATGTTTTGGAGGATGCATGACTCCACCTTCGCCTCGCCCGAGCCCGTTGGGGAGTTGGAGCAATGAGACATCAAAAAAGGGGGTAAAAATAATAATAATAAAAATTGTATTTAGAAATGTGCATTTTAAGGCATATATATATGTATGACAGCCTAAAGTTTTTGAGTTAAAATTCACTTCTCTCTTTGCAGTTTAGATGAGAATTCTGGTTGTGGTAATCTGTCATTTGTGGGACACACACACACACACACACAGAGAATGACACACACACACACACATGGATGCCACAGAAAGGGGCCATGTTGTATGGCTGTGCACTCTAATTCCCTCTCTAGCAACAGAATGGTACAGTCCAGTAATCCTCTCGCTGTTGCCGTGGTAGCGGTGAGAGGGTTTTGGATGGTAGGTAATGTTAAGACTCCAGCCGACTCTCCAACCAAAGACTTTCCTAGCTGCTTTGCCCTGCCTTGCCCTGTCTCACCCTGCTCTGGATAATTGGGGGCTGGGGATATCTTGACGTGTTGCCACAGATCACTGGAAAGGGGTAGGTTGTATTTAGTGAGGGTGTGTTTTGGTGTGTTTAGGTCCCAGTGGCTCTGTGTGTGTGCGGTTAACCTTGTGCTATACCCCCTGTGGACTGTAGGACTGTGGCTAGGCTATACAGGACATTAATATAACCCTAACACTATGGACTGTAGGACTGTGGCTAGGCTATACAGGACATTAATATAACCCTAACACTATGGACTGTAGGACCCTGGCTAGGCTATACAGGACATTAATATAACCCTAACACTATGGACTGTAGGACCCTGGCTAGGCTATACAGGACATTAATATAACCCTAACACTATGGACTGTAGGACCCTGGCTAGGCTATACAGGACATTAATATAACCCTAACACTATGGACTGTGGCTAGGCTATACAGGACATTAATATAACCCTAACATTATGGACTGTAGGACTGTGGCTAGGCTATACAGGACATTAATAAAACCCTAACACTATGGACTGTAGGACTGTGGCTAGGCTATACAGGACATTAATATAACCCTAACACTATGGACTGTAGGACCCTGGCTAGGCTATACAGGACATTAATATAACCCTAACACTATGGACTGTAGGACCCTGGCTAGGCTATACAGGACATTAATATAACCCTAACACTATGGACTGTAGGACTGTGGCTAGGCTATACAGGACATTAATATAACCCTAACACTATGGACTGTAGGACTGTGGCTAGGCTATACAGGACATTAATATAACCCTAACACTATGGACTGTAGGACTGTGGCTAGGCTATACAGGACATTAATATAACACTATGGACTATAGGACTGTGGCTAGGCTATACAGGACATTAATATAACCCTAACACTATGGACTGTAGGACTGTGGCTAGGCTATAAAGGACATTAATATAACCCTAACACTATGGACTGTAGTTAGTTAAGGTTTAGGGAATTCATATGTGTTGTGTTATTATTGAAATGAGCAAGTGAGAATGTCATCAGAGGTAACAACGACCATAGACTGCTGCAGCAGCATCAGTCTGGCTGCTCTGACCATAGCCTGCTGCAGCAGCATCAGTCTGGCTGCTCTGACCATAGACTGCTGCAGCAGTATCAGTCTGGCTGCTCTGACCATAGACTGCTGCAGCAGCATCAGTCTGGCTGCTCTGACCATAGACTGCTGCAGCAGCATCAGTCTGGCTGCTCTGACCATAGCCTGCTGCAGCAGCATCAGTCTGGCTGCTCTGACCATAGCCTGCTGCAGCAGCATCAGTCTGGCTGCTCTGACCATAGACTGCTGCAGCAGCATCAGTCTGGCTGCTCTGACCATAGACTGCTGCAGCAGTATCAGTCTGGCTGCTCTGACCATAGCCTGCTGCAGCAGCATCAGTCTGGCTGCTCTGACCATAGACTGCTGCAGCAGCATCAGTCTGGCTGCTCTGACCATAGCCTGCTGCAGCAGCATCAGTCTGGCTGCTCTGACCATAGACTGCTGCAGCAGCATCAGTCTGGCTGTTCTGACCATAGACTGCTGCATCAGTCTGGCTGCTCTGACCGTAGACTGCTGCAGCAGCATCAGTCTGGCTGCTCTGTTGTAGTTATGTGTTCTCCATGTTATCATTGCATCCTGAGTCCCAACTAATTGGATTTCTTCTGCCGATCTGAAATCGTTATTGCTTTTCAATATTAATTTCACTAAATCCAACATTTTAACTCCCACCCGGTTTACGGAGGTGCCATAACACTCGCCTGCAAGCTGAAGGGGTGTAAGCCGAGACTTACTAGTCGAGTCACGGTGACACCTGTCCCCAATGTTGTAACTGTCGACTTAGTGACCAGAAGGCCAGGACTAGGGACACAGCAGCGTATTGTCTGTGACTTAGTTACCGCCAGGACTAGGGACACAGCAGCGTATTGTCTGTGACTTAGTGACCGCCAGGACTGGGGACACAGCAGCATATTGTCTGTGACTTAGTGACCACCAGGACTGGAGACATAGCACCATATTGTCTGTGACTTAGTGACCGCCAAGGACTGGGGACATAGCAGCATATTGTCTGTGACTTAGTGACCGCAAGGACTGGGTACATAGCACCATATTGTCTGTGACTTAGTGACCACCAGGACTGGGTACATAGCACCATATTGTCTGTGACTTAGTGACCACCAGGACTGGGGACATAGCAGCATGATGATAACAGTATAGCATCGATGATGCTATGTAATTGTATTAAAACTGAAAACCAAACCAGTAACCAGGCCAATCCATTAAGGTGCTTTTAAAAGAAGTAGATCCAGTTAGTTGTTTCAGTAGTCCACTGCAGGGATTACACCAATGTGCTTAAGGATTCCTATCCAGGCCCGGGGCTCCACTGACTGAATGGGATGTGACACTGCTGCAGTAAGCATGGACCTATAGTACCTAAACCCATGGTATGTGTAGGGTATGTGCTTGAGGAAGCATGGACCTGGCCTAGTCTATAGGGTCTACACCTATAGAATGTGTAGGGTGCTTGAGGAAGCATGGACCTGGCCTAGTCTATAGGGTCTACACCTATAGAATGTGTAGGGTATGTGCTTGAGGAAGCATGGACCTGGCCTAGTCTATAGGGTCTACACCTATAGAATGTGTAGGGTATGTGCTTGAGGAAGCATGGACCTGGCCTAGTCTATAGGGTCTACACCTATAGAATGTGTAGGGTATGTGCTTGAGGAAGCATGTACCTGGCCTAGTCTATATGGTCTACACCTATAGAATGTGTAGGGTATGTGCTTGAGGAAGCATGGACCTGGCCTAGTCTATAGGGTCTACACCTATAGAATGTGTAGGGTATGTGCTTCAGGAAGCATGGACCTGGCCTTGTCTATAGGGTCTACACCCATAGAATGTTTAGGGTATGTGCTTGAGGTAGCATGGACCTGGCCTAGTCTATAGGGTCTACACCTATAGAATGTGTAGGGTGCTTGAGGAAGCATGGACCTGGCCTAGTCTATAGGGTCTACACCTATAGAATGTGTAGGGTATGTGCTTGAGGAAGCATGGACCTGGCCTTGTCTATAGGGTCTACACCTATAGAATGTGTAGGGTGCTTGAGGAAGCATGGACCTGGCCAAGTCTATAGGGTCTACACCTATAGAATGTGTAGGGTATGTGCTTAAGGAAGCATGGACCTGGCCTAGTCTATAGGGTCTACACCTATAGAATGTGTAGGGTGCTTGAGGAAGCATGGACCTGGCCTTGTCTATAGGGTCTACACCTATAGAATGTGTAGGGTATGTGCTTAAGGAAGCATGGACCTGGCCTAGTCTATAGGGTCTACACCTATAGAATGTGTAGGGTGCTTGAGGAAGCATGGACCTGGCCTTGTCTATAGGGTCTACACCTATAGAATGTGTAGGGTATGTGCTTGAGGAAGCATGGACCTGGCCTTGTCTATAGGGTCTACACCTATAGAATGTGTAGGGTGCTTGAGGAAGCATGGACCTGGCCTAGTCTATAGGGTCTACACCTATAGAATGTGTAGGGTGCTTGAGGAAGCATGGACCTGGCCTAGTCTATAGGGTCTACACCTATAGAATGTGTAGGGTATGTGCTTGAGGAAGCATGGACCTGGCCTAGTCTATAGGGTCTACACCTATAGAATGTGTGGGGTGCTTGAGGAAGCATGGACCTGGCCTAGTCTATAGGGTCTACACCTATATAATGTGTAGGGTGCTTGAGGAAGCATGGACCTGGCCTAGTCTATAGGGTCTACACCTATAGAATGTGTAGGGTTCTTGAGGAAGCATGGACCTGGCCTAGTCTATAGGGTCTACACCTATAGAATGTGTAGGGTGCTTGAGGAAGCATGGACCTGGCCTAGTCTATAGGGTCTACACCTATAGAATGTGTAGGGTGCTTGAGGAAGCATGGACCTGGCCTAGTCTATAGGGTCTACACCTATAGAATGTGTAGGGTGCTTGAGGAAGCATGGACCTGGCCTTGTGTAAATGATGGGTACATGTGCTATAGTAAGCATGAGCCGTGCTTTGGCTAGAGGCCAGTGCGCTTTAGTAAGTTGTAGTCAAGGTATAAATCAGGCTTTGTGTGTCGTGTTTACACCCTCTGTTTAGCTGTGGAACAGGCCGTGTGTTGCATTGTCCAGGTCGCATGTGTGTTGGCCTAGTTCCCATCATGCTTTAGGCAGCATGGACCCAGGCTAGAAGGTAGGTTATATTGTGTGTTTGCCTAGTTCCCATCATGCTTTAGGCAGCATGGACCCAGGCTAGAAGGTAGGTTATATTGTGTGTTGGCCTAGTTCCCATCATGCTTTAGGCAGCATGGACCCAGACTAGAAGGTAGGTTATATTGTGTGTTGGTGTAGTTCCCATAATGCTTTAGGCAGCATGGACCCAGGCTAGAAGGTAGGTTATATTGTGTGTTGGCCTAGTTCCCATCATGCTTTAGGCAGCATGGACCCAGACTAGAAGGTAGGTTATATTGTGTGTTGGTCTAGTTCCCATCATGCTTTAGGCAGCATGGACCCAGGCTACAAGGTAGGTTATATTGTGTTGGTCTAGTTCCCATCATGCTTTAGGCAGCATGGACCCAGACTAGAAGGTAGGTTATATTGTGTTGGTCTAGTTCCCATCATGCTTTAGGCAGCATGGACCCAGACTAGAAGGTAGGCTATATTGTGTGTTGGTCTAGTTCCCATCATGCTTTAGGCAGCATGGACCCAGACTAGAAGGTAGGCTATATTGTGTGTTGGTCTAGTTCCCATCATGCTTTAGGCAGCATGGACCCAGGCTAGAAGTTAGGTTATATTGTGTGTTGGTCTAGTTCCCATCATGCTTTAGGCAGCATGGACCCAGACTACAAGGTAGGCTATATTGTGTGTTGGTCTAGTTCCCATCATGCTTTAGGCAGCATGGACCCAGACTAGAAGGTAGGCTATATTGTGTGTTGGTCTAGTTCCCATCATGCTTTAGGCAGCATGGACCCAGGCTAGAAGTTAGGTTATATTGTGTGTTGGTCTAGTTCCCATCATGCTTTAGGCAGCATGGACCCAGACTTGAAGGTAGGTTATATTGTGTGTTGGTCTAGTTCCCATCATGCTTTAGGCAGCATGGACCCAGGCTACAAGGTAGGTTATATTGTGTGTTGGTCTAGTTCCCATAATGCTTTAGGCAGCATGGACCCAGACTAGAAGGTAGGTTATATTGTGTGTTGGTCTAGTTCCCATCATGCTTTAGGCAGCATGGACCCAGGCTACAAGGTAGGTTATATTGTGTGTTGTTGTGTGTTGGTCTAGTTCCCATAATGCTTTAGGCAGCATGGACCCAGACTCGAAGGTAGGTTATATTGTGTGTTGGTCTAGTTCCCATAATGCTTTAGGCAGCATGGACCCAGACTAGAAGGTAGGTTATATTGTGTGTTGGTCTAGTTCCCATCATGCTTTAGGCAGCATGGACCAAGGCTAGAAGGTAGGTTATATTGTGTGTTGGTCTAGTTCCCATCATGCTTTAGGCAGCATAGACCCAGGCTACAAGGTAGGCTATATTGTTTAGTTGCGCAGTATGAACTAGGTATTTTGTTCAGTTTACTTGTTTTTTTAGTTAATAAACGAAGACATCATTAATATCATAAACTACTGGTTTAATAAGATCAGACTATGTCTTATTTTGTGTCTGGTATGGTATGAGGGGTCCAGATGGTTGTCAAGACCTGGTGTTGATAGTGTAGTAAACCTCATCATGGAGTAGAGCTTGTTGGTAGTGTAGTAAACATCATCATGGAGTAGAGCTTGTTGGTAGTGTAGTAAACCTCATCATGGAGTAGAGCTTGTTGGTGGTGTAGTAAACCTCATCATGGAGTAGAGCTTGTTGGTGGTGTAGTAAACCTCATCATGGAGTAGAGCTTGTTGGTGGTGTAGTAAACCTCATCATGGAGTAGAGCTTGTTGGTGGTGTAGTAAACCTCATCATGGAGTAGAGCTTGTTGGTAGTGTAGTAAACATCATCATGGAGTAGAGCTTGTTGGTAGTGTAGTAAACATCATCATGGAGTAGAGCTTGTTGGTAGTGTAGTAGAACTCATCATGGAGTAGAGCTTGTTGGTAGTGTAGTAAACATCATCATGGAGTAGAGCTTGTTGGTGGTGTAGCAAACCTCATCATGGAGTAGAGCTTGTTGGTAGTGTAGTAAACATCATCATGGAGTAGAGCTTGTTGGTGGTGTAGTAAACCTCATCATGGAGTAGAGCTTGTTGGTGGTGTAGTAAACCTCATCATGGAGTAGAGCTTGTTGGTGGTGTAGTAAACCTCATCATGGAGTAGAGCTTGTTGGTAGTGTAGTAAACATCATCATGGAGTAGAGCTTGTTGGTAGTGTAGTAAACATCATCATGGAGTAGAGCTTGTTGGTAGTGTAGTAGAACTCATCATGGAGTAGAGCTTGTTGGTAGTGTAGTAAACATCATCATGGAGTAGAGCTTGTTGGTGGTGTAGTAGAACTCATCATGGAGTAGAGCTTGTTGGTAGTGTAGTAAACATCATCATGGAGTAGAGCTTGTTGGTGGTGTAGTAAACATCATCATAGAGTAGAGCTTGTTGGTAGTGTAGTAGACATCATCATGGAGTAGAGCAGGGGTAGACAACTGGGATACAGCCACGGACCAATTTTTGTCCGTGCGGATGGTCGGGGTCCTGAACAAAATTATAATAATTTGTACACTGCAAATTGACCACAACTAAGCTCAAAAATAGATTGTATTTGAAAATAACAATAATTTCATACCTTGATTACATGGTCATTATATAAAGACTTCCTGCTTTGCTTACCACCAAACAATGATCAAATACAACTGAAACGTACCGTGGGAGTTTTATTTACTGGTAGAACTGCCGAACTTTGACCCACAAGTCCACCATTTTCCGTCCTTTAACTACCTCATTTTGTTTCCCCCTCTCTTTCCTTGCTGTCTAAATAAAGAACAAAAATCAGGATAAAAACAAAGCAATTAAACAATGTATTACAGCGGTACTTTTCTTTCGTGTCACTGTCGCAAAGCCGTTGCAGTTCCTGAGTAGTTACTGTAATTAAAAAGAAACAATCATTAATACACAGAGTATACAGAACATTAAAAAACACCATGCCACAGACTGACCAGGTGAATCCAGGTGAAAGCTATGATCCCTTATTGATGGATGTCACTTGTTAAAACCACTTCAATCGGTGTAGATGAAGGGGGAGGAGAGACAGGTTAAAGAAGGATTTTTAAGCCTTGAGACAATTGAGACATGAATTGGGTATGTGCCATTCAGAGGGTGAATGGGCAAGACAGAAAATGTAAATGCCTTTGAACGGGGGTGTGGTAGTAGGTGCCACGCTCAACAGTTTCCCTTGTGTATCAAGAACGGTTCAACCACCCAAACAACATCCAGCCAACTTGACACAACTGTGGGAAGCATTGGAGTCAACATGGGTCAGAATCCCTGTGGAACGCTTTCGACACCTTGGTAGAGTCCATGCCCCGACGAATTGAGGCTGTTCTGAAGGCAAAGGGGGGGACAACTCAATATTAGGAAGGTGTTCCTAATGTTTGTTATACTCAGTGTATGGTTTGAGCAAGCACGGTATGGTTCGGTATGGTTCGGTATGGTTCGGTATGGTTCAATATGGTTCAATATGGTTCAATATGGTTCAATATGGTTCAATATGGTTGGGTATGGTTGGGCATGGTTGGGCATGGTTGGGCATGGTTGGGCATGGTTGGGCATGGTTGGGCATGGTTGGGTATGGTTGGGTATGGTTGGGTATGGTTGGGTATGGTTGGGTATGGTTGGGTATGGTTGGGTATGGTTGGGTATGGTTCGGTATGGTTGGGTATGGTTCGGTATGGTTGGGTATGGTTCGGTATGGTTCGGTATGGTTCAATATGGTTCAACATGGTTGGGTATGGTTGGGCATGGTTGGGCATGGTTGGGCATGGTTGGGCATGGTTGGGCATGGTTGGGCATGGTTGGGCATGGTTCAATATGGTTGGGTATGGTTGGGTATGGTTGGGTATGGTTCGGTATGGTTGGGCATGGTTCGGTATGGTTCGGTATGGTTCGGGTCAACACGATAGTGTGAAAAGGCCAGAGTGTGTGAGAGTTCCAGAGAGGTCCAAGAAACGTCTCCATGTCTTTGCACCAAATCTGTATATTCCAATAAAGACCATTTGCTTTCGCCTAAAAAAAATGTCCATGAGGGGGAGGTGTAAGGGATGTGATGATGAGTACATGTTGCTGTGCCCTGGCTGTGACAGTGAGAGATCATTAGAGCAGGTGACACAGGGCCACCCTCAGATCACCTGGCTGGGCTCTCAGTGATAGGTCATTAGAGCAGGTGACACAGGGCCACCCTCAGATCACCTGGCTGGGCTGTCAGTGATAGGTCATTAGAGCAGGTGACACAGGCCCACCCTCAGATCACCTGGCTGGGCACTCAGTGATAGGTCATTAGAGCAGGTGACATAGGGCCACCCTCAGATCACCTGGCTGGGCTCTCAGTGATAGGTCATTAGAGCAGGTGACACAGGGCCACCCTCAGATCCCCTGGCTGGGCTCTCAGTGATAGGTCATTAGAGCAGGTGACACAGGGCCACCCTCAGATCACCTGGCTGGGCTGTCAGTGATAGGTCATTAGAGCAGGTGACACAGGGCCACCCTCAGATCACCTGGCTGGGCTGTCAGTGATAGGTCATTAGAGCAGGTGACACAGGGCCACCCTCAGATCACCTGGCTGGGCTCTCAGTGATAGGTCATTAGAGCAGGTGACACAGGGCCACCCTCAGATCACCTGGCTGGGCTGTCAGTGATAGGTCATTAGAGCAGGTGACACAGGCCCACCCTCAGATCACCTGGCTGGGCACTCAGTGATAGGTCATTAAAGCAGGTGACACAGGGCCACCCTCAGATCACCTGGCTGGGCTCTCAGTGATAGGTCATTAGAGCAGGTGACACAGGGCCACCCTCAGATCCCCTGGCTGGGCTGTCAGTGATAGGTCATTAGAGCAGGTGACACAGGGCCACCCTCAGATCACCTGGCTGGGCTGTCAGTGATAGGTCATTAGAGCAGGTGACACAGGGCCACCCTCAGATCACCTGGCTGGGCTGTCAGTGATAGGTCATTAGAGCAGGTGACACAGGGCCACCCTCAGATCACCTGGCTGGGCTCTCAGTGATAGGTCATTAGAGCAGGTGACACAGGGCCACCCTCAGATCACCTGGCTGGGCTGTCAGTGATAGGTCATTGTCAGCATGGGGCGCTGCTGAAAACACAAAAACAAAAACTCAGTACAGGATTACACACAGCAAGACATTTGGCTGCCTAAATAGAGCCATGCAACATTGACTGTTCACATTACAAAATACTATGTATTACTATGTACTTTTCAACTACAAAATAGTCCACATATATGACTGTTCTATTACAAAATGTGACTAATTTGATGAATAAATTAGGTTCATTGGGTCTATTTTGTCTCTCTGTCTTCCCCTCAGATACTCTCTGACCCGTATGACACACCGCCTGATAACTCTGATAATCTGTGGCTCTGATCTCTGAATCTCAGCATTGTGGGAAAACACTCAAATTCCCTCCTTTATACGTGACTATCTGAACTCAGAGGACCGGCCTGCTATCACTGCCGCACTGACCTGCAGTAATCGACTGGGCTTAGGTGAACAGACAGCCAGTTTTCTTACGTTCTATTCTAGTAGGTATTCTTCTCCAGTCCTGATGTTCCTTGAAAGGATTTCATCTCGTAGTAACCCAAATAATGAGGGATATGAGCCCAAATTTAGTTATTTTTCCCTGCCTGGTGTATTGTGTGGTCTCATAGCAAATGGCTAGCAGCACCGAGCGGTCTCTGCAAGGAGATCTAAGCAGTCACTTCGGAGAGGGTTTCTTCTTCACATTGCACCGGCTGGTCCTTAGTTTGATCCTGTTCAGGCACATGCACAGATAGGAGTCCTAAACATTTTTTAGCTACGAAACTACCAGATTTACATCAATTATACACATCAATGATCAGCTGATAGCCCTACTCTCTTTTCCCCATGTCAATCATTTCTTTAGGAGGCACTGTAACTAGCTCGGTTACAATTTGTGATGAATGAGGGTGTTGTTGCAGAAATAAATAGTAAATAACAAAGAGGGGTATTTTTTTCAGCTTGATCACCTGCCCCTGATCTTGTTACTGAGACGTGGCCTAGGCTGCCCTAGCCTAGCTACAGCAGTAGATAAGTAGATACAATTAGACACCTGATTCCTGACTCTTAACCCGCTGAAGCCAGGGTGACAAGGATATGACACTAATGTCCTCCAGCTCCAAATCCACTCCCCCCATGTCCTCCAGAACCACTCCCCCATGTCGTCCAGATCCACCTCCCCCCATGTCGTCCAGATCCACTCCCCCATGTCCTCCAGATTTACCTCCCCCCATGTCCTCCAGATCCACTCCCCCCATGTCCTCCAGATCCACTCCCCCCATGTCCTCCAGATCCACTCCCCCATGTCCTCCAGATCCACTCCCCCATGTCCTCCAGATCCACTCCACCCATGTCCTCCAGAACCACTCCCCCATGTCCTCCAGATCCACTCCCCCCATGTCCTCCAGAACCACTCCACCCATGTCCTCCAGATCCACTCCACCCATGTCCTCCAGATCCACTCCCCCATGTCCTCCAGATCCACTCCACCCATGTCCTCCAGATCCACTCCACCCATGTCCTCCAGAACCACTCCCCCATGTCCTCCAGAACCACTCCCCCATGTCCTCCAGAACCACTCCCCCATGTCCTCCAGAACCACTCCCCCCATGTCCTCCAGATCCACTCCCCCATGTCCTCCAGATCCACTCCACCCATGTCCTCCAGATCCACTCCCCCCATGTCCTCCAGAACCACTCCCCCATGTCCTCCAGATCCACTCCCCCCATGTCCTCTAGATCCACTCCCCCCATGTCCTCCAGATCCACTCCCCCCATGTCCTCCAGATCCACTCCCCCATGTCCTCCAGATCCACTCCCCCCATGTCCTCCAGAACCACTCCCCCATGTCCTCCAGATCCACTCCCCCCATGTCCTCTAGATCCACTCCCCCCATGTCCTCCAGATCCACTCCCCCCATGTCCTCCAGATCCACTCCCCCCATGTCCTCCAGATCCACTCCCCCCATGTCCTCCAGATCCACTCCCCCCATGTCCTCCAGATCCACTCCCCCCATGTCCTCCAGATCCACTCCCCCCATGTCCTCCAGAACCACTCCCCCCATGTCCTCCAGATTTACCTCCCCCCATGTCCTCCAGAACCACTCCCCCCATGTCCTCCAGAACCACTCCCCCCATGTCCTCCAGAACCACTCCCCCCATGTCCTCCAGAACCACTCCCCCCATGTCCTCCAGATCCACTCCCCCCATGTCCTCCAGATCCACTCCCCCCATGTCCTCCAGATTTACCTCCCCCATGTCCTCCAGATCCACTCCCCCCATGTCCTCCAGATCCACTCCCCCATGTCCTCCAGATCCACTCACCCATGTCCTCCAGCTCCAAATCCACTCCCCCCATGTCCTCCAGAACCACTCCCCCATGTCCTCCAGATTTACCTCCCCCCATGTCGTCCAGATCCACTCCCCCATGTCCTCCAGATTTACCTCCCCCCATGTCCTCCAGATCCACTCCCCCCATGTCCTCCAGATCCACTCCACCCATGTCCTCCAGAACCACTCCCCCATGTCCTCCAGATCCACTCCCCCCATGTCCTCCAGAACCACTCCACCCATGTCCTCCAGATCCACTCCACCCATGTCCTCCAGATCCACTCCCCCATGTCCTCCAGATCCACTCCACCCATGTCCTCCAGATCCACTCCACCCATGTCCTCCAGAACCACTCCCCCATGTCCTCCAGAACCACCCCCCCATGTCCTCCAGAACCACTCCCCCCATGTCCTCCAGATCCACTCCCCCATGTCCTCCAGATCCACTCCCCCATGTCCTCCAGATCCACTCCACCCATGTCCTCCAGATCCACTCCCCCCATGTCCTCCAGATTTACCTCCCCCCATGTCCTCCAGAACCACTCCCCCATGTCCTCCAGATCCACTCCCCCCATGTCCTCCAGATCCACTCCCCCCATGTCCTCCAGATCCACTCCCCCCATGTCCTCCAGATTTACCTCCCCCATGTCCTCCAGATCCACTCCCCCCATGTCCTCCAGATCCACTCCCCCCATGTCCTCCAGATTTACCTCCCCCCCATGTCCTCCAGAACCACTCCCCCCATGTCCTCCAGATTTACCTCCCCCCATGTCCTCCAGAACCACTCCCCCCATGTCCTCCAGATTTACCTCCCCCCATGTCCTCCAGATCCACTCCCCCCATGTCCTCCAGATCCACTCCCCCCATGTCCTCCAGATCCACTCCCCCCATGTCCTCCAGATCCACTCCCCCCATGTCCTCCAGATCCACTCCCCCCATGTCCTCCAGATCCACTCACCCATGTCCTCCAGATCCACTCACCCATGTCCTCCAGATCCACTCCACCCATGTCCTCCAGATCCACTCCACCCATGTCCTCCAGATCCACTCCCCCCATGTCCTCCAGATCCACTCCCCCCATGTCCTCCAGATCCACTCCCCCCATGTCCTCCAGATTTACCTCCCCCCATGTCCTCCAGATTTACCTCCCCCCATGTCCTCCAGATCCACTCCCCCATGTCCTCCAGATCCACTCCCCCCATGTCCTCCAGATCCACTCCCCCCACACGAAGTGCCCCAACCACAGCCCCGTCGTGACTTTAACATTAATCTGAAGACTGTTATTTATCTAATTAAGTAACTATGTTTTATTTTTACCCGATTTAAATTAATCATGTAACAATTAACTCATTAGGCTCTGGGGCACCACGAGGGCGGTTTTTTAAAGAGTTACCATCTCCCTAATGAAACTCTAAAAGGTGTTTACCTATCACATCTATAAACAGTCAACTTATTAACCATAACCTCGTATCATATCACCATTCTGAACAGCCGTAACCTCCTTGCATCTGCAAAAACCTGAGCCTTACTTATGATTCAGTACTACCCAAATTGGTTTAATTATTTATTTACAAGCTAATTAAATGGGAACACAGGATACACACACACACACTCTGCACCGGTTATTGACGTCCCTAGCGGACTGACAACAACATGGCTGTTTGTTAAAGAAGAGATGGAGAGGGACAGAGACACTTAGCATTGGTCCATTCAGAAACTACTCCCACCTTCATTAACCATATACTTTGCACACGAACCGCTGCCCGCTTTGAGAAAGAAATCATCAATGTATTTACGTGAAATGCCTGGGTTCGCCGGGAATCTCTCGGTGAACAGGGCAGCCTTGAAAAAGGGGTTGGGCCTTTTCGGGGAAAGCTTGTAAGGATTTGATTGTCCGAAATGGTTCCAACAACTCTTCTACTGTTGTCCTTCTTCGTAGTTGTCCGGTATCCGGTGACTTGTCATGTGGTCCTGAACAGAACTACAGAGTTGATTTTCCTTCCATTCACTCTTCGAAGATGCTTCTTTGAAGATAGACTAGCCAGCCGTGTCGATGGTTCCCCAATGGGGTGATGAGAGTAGCGTAATACAATGGTTTGAGCAGAGTAACAGGATGGTCCTACTTAAATTCGCTTTCGAAGATACTTTACTTAGGACAGCTAATCAGCCGTACAAGTGATTGTCCGGGAGGTGGGTTTATCGTCTCCACCTCGTGTTGAGATTCAAAGTTCAAACCACTTTTAACGTGTAGCTGCATGTTTTTCTGGTCTAATGTGTATTTTTCTTTACACATCATTATACAGTTTGCTCAAAATGGCCGATTCCGGCATGCTGGTACGCTCCCTAACCTCACTCCGGGCAATAATTACTCACTGTGCAAAGTTCTCTTATAGCTTCTCAAATCACCTCCCTCTGTTAACAAAAACACTTTCAGAATTTTTCATATTACATGCACAACGCAGAGTATGGAAACTTCATATATGTAGTGGGTATACTTCCCAAGTTACAGTATTTCCTTTATAATATTTTTAATGACATCACAAAATAACAAACAAAAATACATTAGTGATTTTGACCATTCCCCATGTTCTATGTTATAAATATTGTTCCAGTATTTGTTTTTGAACGTGTTTCAGCCTTGAACCTTGAGAGCGCAGGTCTGTATCTTCTCCTTTGATTTACAACAGGATGTGAGTTGTTAACCCCCACTAGTTTTTTCCGTCCCCCTCTATGGGTGAGAGGGGGTCTGATTGAAGTTATTCATTGCACACCTGATCTGACCTATTTGGATTCTCGTGGACAGTCATGACAGCCCTCTGCTGGACTTCAGATTAGGAATGTTGATACTGATTCAGTTTTGCCTTGTCATAATGAAAGAGGGGATACCTGATACTAGATCAGCACTCTGAGATGTTTAGTAAATACGGGTTCACAAGGACTCTCTCAATCCTAACTCTAAGAATGTTATTGAGTGTATTATAATCTTAAAGGAATATTCATTCAAACAGAGGGACTCTCCTTTCTAAAGAATCATTAAGATTTACATCCAGTTTGAGGGGGTAGGTATCTCTCCTCTCTCTCTCTCCCTCTGCTGTATGTGAGTCACGTTTCCAGCTGGAGGGATTCTCTGTGGATTAGATGACTGTGTACAGAAGTCAGGCCACAAGGAAGGAAGGCTAGAGGAGAGCTGGATTATAATCCCAGTCGGTCTATCTGTCAATTGGTTGGGGCTGGGAGTAAGGTTGATATTACAATACCCATCAGTCAGGTTGATATTACTGTAGACATCAGTCAGGTTGATATTACAGTAGACATCAGTCAGGTTGATATTACTGTAGACATCAGTCAGGTTGATATTACTGTAGACATCAGTCAGGTTGATATTACAGTAGACATCAGTCAGGTTGATATTGCAGTAGACATCCATCAGGTTGATATTACAGTACCCATCAGTCAGGTTGATATTTCATCAGTCAGGTTGATATTACAGTAGACATCAGTCAGGTTGATATTACTGTAGACATCAGTCAGGTTGATATTACTGTAGACATCAGTCAGGTTGGTATTACAGTAGACGTCAGTCAGGTTGATATTACATCAGTCAGGTTGGTATTACAGTAGACATCAGTCAGGTTGATATTTCATCAGTCAGGTTGATATTACAGTAGACATCAGTCAGGTTGATATTACTGTAGACATCAGTCAGGTTGGTATTACAGTAGACATCAGTCAGGTTGGTATTACAGTAGACATCAGTCAGGTTGATATTACATCAGTCAGGTTGGTATTACAGTAGACATCAGTCAGGTTGATATTACAGTAGACATCAGTCAGGTTGATATTACAGTAGACATCAGTCAGGTTGATATTACAGTAGACATCAGTCAGGTTGATATTACAGTAGACATCAGTCAGGTTGATATTGCAGTAGACATCCATCAGGTTGATATTACAGTACCCATCAGTCAGGTTGATATTTCATCAGTCAGGTTGATATTACAGTAGACATCAGTCAGGTTGATATTACTGTAGACATCAGTCAGGTTGATATTACTGTAGACATCAGTCAGGTTGGTATTACAGTAGACATCAGTCAGGTTGGTATTACAGTAGACATCAGTCAGGTTGATATTACATCAGTCAGGTTGGTATTACAGTAGACATCAGTCAGGTTGATATTACAGTAGACATCCATCAGGTTGGTATTACAGTAGACATCAGTCAGGTTGGTATTACTGTAGACATCAGTCAGGTTGATATTACATTAGACATCAGTCAGGTTGATATTACAGTAGACATCAGTCAGGTTGATATTACAGTAGACATCCGTCAGGTTGGTATTACAGTAGACATCCGTCAGGTTGGTATTACAGTAGACATCAGTCAGGTTGATATTACAGTAGACAACAGTCAGGTTGGTATTACAGTAGACATCAGTCAGGCTGGTATTACAGTAGACATCAGTCAGGTTGATATTACAGTAGACATCAGTCAGGTTGATATTACAGTAGACATCAGTCAGGTTGATATTACAGTAGACATCAGTCAGGTTGATATTACAGTAGACATCAGTCAGGTTGATATTACAGTAGACATCAGTCAGGTTGATATTACAATACCCATCAGTCAGGTTGATATTACAGTAGACATCAGTCAGGTTGATATTACAGTAGACATCAGTCAGGTTGATATTACAATACCCATCAGTCAGGTTGATATTACAGTAGACATCAGTCAGGTTGGTATTACTGTAGACATCAGTCAGGTTGATATTACATCAGTCAGGTTGGTATTACAGTAGACATCAGTCAGGTTGATATTACAGTAGACATCCATCAGGTTGGTATTACAGTAGACATCAGTCAGGTTGGTATTACTGTAGACATCAGTCAGGTTGATATTACAGTAGACATCCGTCAGGTTGGTATTACAGTAGACATCAGTCAGGTTGGTATTACAGTAGACATCCGTCAGGTTGGTATTACAGTAGACATCAGTCAGGTTGATATTACAGTAGACATCAGTCAGGTTGATATTACTGTAGACATCAGTCAGGTTGATATTACAGTAGACATCAGTCAGGTTGATATTACATCAGTCAGGTTGGTATTACAGTAGACATCAGTCAGGTTGGTATTACAGGACACTACGTTCTCTTAGTCACTTTGTTTGACGCAGCTCTGTTAGGTGGGGAAAGATGCTCAGCTCCAATTAGCTGAAGCTCTTTTTCAATCTAGCCGTTAGGCAAGGAAACTAGTTTAGTCGTGGAACCTCGATTTGAATGAAGGGCTTTGCACCTCTGTCTGACAGTCTAGGTTGTATTCGGCCTAGTGTTGCTGCTTTAGCCCTACAGAGCCACTTCTGAGTGCTGTGCTTCATTACGTTGTCTTACGTAATACTCCAGGTGTCAAGGTCTGCCGCTGCCTTACCCCATTCTTTAGCTTCTTTAATCTGTAGGCCTAGCAGGTCAGCTTTAATTATTAAGGCATGATTGTGTTCCTCCATGGTTTGTGCCTCTGACAGGTTGCAGCAGAGACCCAACTCTTGGCGTTAAATGAGGCTCCAGCCAGGTGTGAGGAGACTCCCAGAGAGGAGGAGGGGCCGCGAGTGATCCCAACTCCGCCGGGCCCCGCCCCCACCCCGAGCCACTCCCACCAGAAGGAGCACACAGAAGATCAAAGACTACAGTTGCTGGTAAGAACAGATACATTAATATCACACACACATTATATCCGCACTCACCTCATACAGTCTACAACCCTGTCACGGCTAGCTATACTGACAGACTCACCTCATACAGTCTACAACCCTGTCACGGCTAGCTATACTGACAGACTCACCTCATACAGTCTACAACCCTGTCACGGCTAGCTATACTGACAGACTCACCTCATACAGTCTACAACCCTGTCACGGCTAGCTATACAGACACACCTCATACAGTCTACAACCCTGTCACGGCTAGCTATACAGACTCACCTCATAACAGTCTACAACCCTGTCACGGCTAGCTATACACACTCACCTCATACAGTCTACAACCCTGTCACGGCTAGCTATACAGACACACTCACCTCATACAGTCTACAACCCTGTCACGGCTAGCTATACTGACACACTCACCTCATACAGTCTACAACCCTGTCACGGCTAGCTATACTGACACACTCACCTCATACAGTCTACAACCCTGTCACGGCTAGCTATACAGACACACTCACCTCATACAGTCTACAACCCTGTCACGGCTAGCTATACAGACACACTCACCTCATACAGTCTACAACCCTGTCACGGCTAGCTATACTGACACACTCACCTCATACAGTCTACAACCCTGTCACGGCTAGCTATACAGACACACTCACCTCATACAGTCTACAACCCTGTCACGGCTAGCTATACAGACACACCTCATACAGTCTACAACCCTGTCACGGCTAGCTATACTGGCGCACTCACCTCATACAGTCTACAACCCTGTCACGGCTAGCTATACAGACACACTCACCTCATACAGTCTACAACCCTGTCACGGCTAGCTATACAGACTCACCTCATACAGTCTACAACCCTGTCACGGCTAGCTATACAGACTCACCTCATACAGTCTACAACCCTGTCACGGCTAGCTATACTGACGCACTCACCTCATACAGTCTACAACCCTGTCACGGCTAGCTATACTGACACACTCACCTCATACAGTCTACAACCCTGTCACGGCTAGCTATACAGACTCACCTCATACAGTCTACAACCCTGTCACGGCTAGCTATACTGACGCACTCACCTCATACAGTCTACAACCCTGTCACGGCTAGCTATACAGACACACTCACCTCATAACAGTCTACAACCCTGTCACGGCTAGCTATACTGACAGACTCACCTCATACAGTCTACAACCCTGTCACGGCTAGCTATACAGACACACTCACCTCATAACAGTCTACAACCCTGTCACGGCTAGCTATACTGACACACTCACCTCATACAGTCTACAACCCTGTCACGGCTAGCTATACTGACACACCTCATACAGTCTACAACCCTGTCACGGCTAGCTATACAGACACACCTCATACAGTCTACAACCCTGTCACGGCTAGCTATACTGACACACCTCATACAGTCTACAACCCTGTCACGGCTAGCTATACAGACTCACCTAATACAGTCTACAACCCTGTCACGGCTAGCTATACACACTCACCTCATACAGTCTACAACCCTGTCACGGCTAGCTATACAGACACACTCACCTCATACAGTCTACAACCCTGTCACGGCTAGCTATACTGACACACTCACCTCATACAGTCTACAACCCTGTCACGGCTAGCTATACAGACACCTCTTGTTGGAGACTTGGCTGAAATGGCATTGCTAATTGGACTAGTGCAGTCAGTAAAGCCTACTGCTGAATATTGAGTGCTGGCTAAACCCGTTATGATATAATGGTTGCTTGTGGTCTGAAGGGTGGCTTTATCAATGCATGAAGATAAACCAAGTTTAATGCTACGGACAGACAATGGTGAGAAATCAGGTCACAAGGTCAAGCGCTTTTTTTAATGATCAATATTGTCTTCCTGCGTCCGTGTCGTCACAGTAGAAGACACGCCCACATCGCCCACCATTTAATCTGTTGTGTTCCTTCAGTCAATTAAACTGAGTCAATAAGTCCTTATGCTCTGTGTGGCGATGGAGGCTGAAATAAGCAGATTTCTCTGTTTGCTGCTGGGAGACGGGGGCGCGGCCTAACTGACTATCTCATGTAAACTGCATTTAGAATAAAATAAGAATGTTAAACTTGGTAAAAAAAAAACTTGTAACCATGAGGTCAGAGGTCAATGTGGAATTAAGGACTTACATTTTATGTTGGATCCGAAACAGATTGATCGTGATTCGTGCAGACACTTTTTTTTGGCAAACACAAAACCGATATGATAATATGCTTTGGGATCTGATAAACAGGACAGGACATGGTATCATAGATATGCATGGTACTCTAGTCGGATAGGCCTCTGATTGTCTTTTCTCACAGAACAGAGTACATGTGCACGATGGCGTTACGGTCTGATGTCAAATAGGCTTTTCACATTTATTATTTATTTACGAAACAACACAAACAACAACAACAACACTCAAAGCTCCTACTTCAACCACAGCGTTGTGATTTCAGTGGTACAGATATGGGGTTGGATAATGATGTTTCTGATGCACAGGCCTAGTCTCTGTAACGTGACATGATATGGTACAGATATGGGTGTTTCTGATGCGCAGGCCTAGTCTCTGTAACGTGACATGATATGGTACAGATATGGGGTTGGATAAGGATGTTTCTGATGCACAGGCCTAGTCTCTGTAACGTGGCATGATATGGTACAGATATGGGGTTGGATAATGATGTTTCTGATGCACAGGCCTAGTCTCTGTAACGTGACATGATATGGTACAGATATGGGTGTTTCTGATGCGCAGGCCTAGTCTGTAACGTGACATGATATGGTACAGATATGGGGTTGGATAAGGATGTTTCTGATGCACAGGCCTAGTCTCTGTAACGTGACATGATATGGTACAGATATGGGTGTTCCTGATGCGCAGGCCTAGTCTGTAACGTCACATGATATGGTACAGATATGGGGTTGGATAAGGATGTTTCTGATGCACAGGCCTAGTCTCTGTAACGTGACATGATATGGTACAGATATGGGGTTGGATAAGGATGTTTCTGATGCACAGGCCTAGTCTCTGTAACGTGGCATGATATGGTACAGATATGGGGTTGGATAATGATGTTTCTGATGCACAGGCCTAGTCTCTGTAACGTGACATGATATGGTACAGATATGGGTGTTTCTGATGCGCAGGCCTAGTCTCTGTAACGTGACATGATATGGTACAGATATGGGGTTGGATAAGGATGTTTCTGATGCACAGGCCTAGTCTCTGTAACGTGACATGATATGGTACAGATATGGGTTTGGATAAGGATGTTTCTGATGCACAGGCCTAGTCTCTGTAACGTGACATGATATGGTACAGATATGGGTGTTTCTGATGCGCAGGCCTAGTCTGTAACGTGACATGATATGGTACAGATATGGGTGTTTCTGATGCGCAGGCCTAGTCTGTAACGTGACATGATATGGTACAGATATGGGTTTGGATAAGGATGTTTCTGATGCACAGGCCTAGTCTCTGTAACGTGACATGATATGGTACAGATATGGGTGTTTCTGATGCGCAGGCCTAGTCTGTAACGTGACATGATATGGTACAGATATGGGGTTGGATAAGGATGTTTCTGATGCGCAGGCCTAGTCTGTAACGTGACATGATATGGTACAGATATGGGTG
The DNA here is from genome assembly GCF_029448725.1 of Salvelinus fontinalis. Classification (NCBI taxonomy): domain Eukaryota; kingdom Metazoa; phylum Chordata; class Actinopteri; order Salmoniformes; family Salmonidae; genus Salvelinus; species Salvelinus fontinalis. The sequence goes on from NC_074677.1 coordinate 6,468,760, forward strand.
TTTCTGATGCGCAGGCCTAGTCTCTGTAACGTGACATGATATGGAGTTGGTTAAGGATGTGTCCGATGTTTATTTAAAAAAAAGATATTTCACCTTTATTTAGTCAGGTAGGCAAGTTGAGAGCAAGTTCTGATTTACTACTGCGACCTGGCCAAGAATAAAGCATAGCAGTTCGACATACAGCAACACACGGTTAAACATGGAATAAACAAAACATACAGTCAATAATACAGTTGAAGAGAATCTATATACAATGTGTGCAAATGAGGTAAGAATTGGGAGGTAAGGCAATAAATAGGCCATGGTGGCGAAGTAATTACAATATAGCAATTAGACACTGGAGAGATTGATGTGCAGAAGATAAATGTGCAAGTAGAGATACCAGGTTGCAAAGGAGCAAAAAAATAAATGACAATATGGGGAGGAGGTAGTTGGATGGGCTATTTACAGATGAGCTATGTACAGGTGCAGTGATCTGTGAGCTGCTCAGACAGCTGGTGCTTAAAGCTAGTGAGGGAGGTAAGAGTCTCCAGCTTCAGTGATTTTTGCAATTCGTTCCAGTCATTGGCAGCAGAGAACTTGAAGGAAAGACGACCAAAAGAGGAATTGGCTTTGGGGGTGACTAGAGAGATATACCTGCTGGAGCACGTGCTACGGGTGGGTGCTGCTCTGGTGACCAGTGAGCTGAGATAAGAGACTTGTAGATGACCTGAAGCCAGTGGGTTTGGCGACGAGTATGAAGTGAGGGCCAGCCAACGAGAGCATACAGGTGGCAGTGGTGGGTAGTATTTGGGGGTTTGGTGACAAAACGGATGGCACTGTGATAGACTGCATCCAGTTTGTTGAGTAGAGTGTTGGAGGCTATTTTGTAAATGACATCGACGATGTCGAGGATCGGTAGGATGGCCAGTTTTAAGATGGTATGTTTGGCAGCATGAGTGAAGGATGCTTTGTTGCGATATAAGAAGCCGATTCTAGATTTAACTTTGGATTGGAGATGTTTAATGTGATTCTGGAAGGAGAGTTTACAGTCTATCCAGACACCTAGGTATTTGTAGTTGTCCACGTATTCTAAGTCAGAACCGTCCAGAGTAGTGATGCTGGGCGGGCTGAAAGGTGCGGGCAGCGATCGGTTGAAGAGCATGCATTTAGTTTTCCTTGCATTTAAGAGCAGTTGGAGGCCACGGAAGGAGAGTTGTAATGGCATTGAAGCTCGTCTGGAGGTTAGTTAACACAGTGTCCACAGAAGAATGATGTGCAGGCCTAGTCTCTGTAACGTGACATTCTATGGAACAGATATGGAGTTGACTAAGGATGTATATGAATCGCAGGCCTAGTCTCTGGAACATGACATGAAATGCCGTTGGATTAGGCTGTTTCTGATGCGCAGGCCTGGTCTCTGTAACGTGACGTGATATGGAGCAGGTATGGGGTTGGATAAGGGTGATTCTCAATTTCAAGCCTAGTCCCTGTAACGTGACATAATATAGAGTTGTATAAGGATATTTCTGATGCGTAGGCCTAGTCTCTGTAACGTGACACGATATGGAGCAGAGATAGAGTTGGATAAGGATGTTTCAGAATTTCAGGCCTAGTCTCTGTAACGTGACATGAAACTGAGTTGGATTAGGCTGTTTCTGATGCTCAGGCCTGGTCTCTGTAACGTGACATGCTATGTAATTGGATTAGGATGTTTCTGATGTGCGGGCCTAGTCTCTGTAACGTTGTGGTGTCTTGTTTCAGGAATGTGAGCTGAGCAAGAAGAGAAAAGAATGTGAAAACTTGGAACATGAAGTTAGGAAGAGACAGAAGGGATGTCTGGATTTGGTAAGGGTCCCTCGCCTGCCTGTTAACTACTGTACTCGAGGTGTTAATCTCAGCGGGCCAGGTGCTGGGGCGCTGGCGGAAGGAGAAATTCCTCTGCTATAGAATGAATGAAACAGTATCAACCAGATGAAGGTTCCATTCATTCTAATCCCAGGCATTACACTGAGCCCGGCCTCAGATTTATTAAAGTGGCACCAGCCTCCACTGATTGCAACAGTATAGTTACCGCTGTACTACCTATGTAGTTACTAAAGCTACACCCTCTGACAGGAGAGCCAGCTTGAGGATGAGCGAGGCAAAAATGGGCATCTAGAGGAGGAGGCGGATCTCCTCAGGAGGAAGGCACAGCTGCTCGACCAGGTCAGTCTCTATTCTAATCTATTATATGCTATGCCATTCTATTCCATTTTATTCTATTCTTTGAGGCCCCCGTAGGCTTTGTGTTGTATTTATGACAGAATGAATGTACATTATGGTTCAAATGGAACCCTCAACTGTCTTCTCTGTCATGACCCTTCAGTAGACTGGAAGGGCTTCTGTTTTCTGTGTCTGTCCCTCTCCTCCTGGTCTTGAGGAATGACAGTACTCATGTCCAGTGTCTCTACCGCTCCCTCTCTCTCTTCTCTCTCTCTCTCTCTCCCCCCCACCCCTCTCTCTCACTCTCTCTGTCTCTCTTCTCTCTCTCACTCTCTCTCTCTGTCTCTCTCCCCCCCACCCCTCTCTCTCTTCTCTCTCTCACTCTCTCTCTCCCCCCACCCCTCTCTCTCTCTCTGTCTCTCTCCCCCCCACCCCTCTCTCTCTTCTCTCTCTCACTCTCTCTCTCCCCCCACCCCCCTCTCTCTCTCTCTGTCTCTCTCCCCCCCACCCCTCTCTCTCACTCTCTCTCTCCCCCACCAATCCCCCCCCCACCCCATCCCCCTCTCTCTCCCCACCCCTCTCCCCCCCACCCCCCCCCCTCTCTCCCCCCCACCCCTCTCTCTCCCTCCCCACCCACCCCTCTCCCCCCCTCTCTCCCCCTCTCCCCCCCCCACCCCCATCTCTCTCTCTCTCTCCCCCCCCCCCACCTCTCTCTCTCTCTCCCCCCACCCACCCCATCCCTCTCTCTCAGACCTGGGTTGAGAATGAGGAGCTGAGAGAACACCTCTCTGAAGTGACCGCTCAACGTGATTCAGGTCTCAAGGAGAACCAGAGACTCCGTGTCAAACTGGAGAACCTAGAGCAGGTCCTAAAGGTACAGGCTGATCTCTAGTGTAGAGCAGGTCTTAAAGGTACAGGCTGATCTCTAGTGTAGAGCAGGTCCTAAAGGTACAGGCTGATCTCTAGTATAGAGCAGGTCCTAAAGGTACAGGCTGATCTCTAGTGTAGAGCAGGTCTTAAAGGTACAGGATGATCTCTAGTATAGAGCAGGTCCTAAAGGTACAGACTGATCTCTAGTATAGAGCAGGTCCTAAAGGTACAGGCTGATCTCTAGTGTAGAGCAGTTCCTATAGGTACAGGATGATCTCTAGTATAGAGCAGGTCCTAAAGGTAGAGGATGATCTCTAGTATAGAGCAGGTCCTAAAGGTACAGGCTGATCTCTAGTATAGAGCAGGTCCTAAAGGTAGAGGCTGATCTCTAGTATAGAGCAGGTCCTAAAGGTACAGGCTGATCTCTAGTATAGAGCAGGTCCTAAAGGTAGAGGATGATCTCTAGTATAGAGCAGGTCCTAAAGGTACAGGCTGATCTCTAGTATAGAGCATGTCTTAAAGGTACAGGATGATCTCTAGTATAGAGCAGGTCCTAAAGGTACAGGATGATCTCTAGTATAGAGCAGGTCCTAAAGGTACAGGCTGATCTCTAGTATAGAGCAGGTCCTATAGGTACAGGATGATCTCTAGTATAGAGCAGGTCCTAAAGGTACAGGCTGATCTCTAGTATAGAGCAGGTCCTAAAGGTACAGGCTGATCTCTAGTATAGAGCAGGTCCTAAAGGTACAGGCTGATCTCTAGTATAGAGCAGGTCCTAAAGGTACAGGCTGATCTCTAGTATAGAGCAGGTCTTAAAGGTACAGGATGATCTCTAGTATAGAGCAGGTCCTAAAGGTACAGGATGATCTCTAGTATAGAGCAGGTCCTAAAGGTACAGGATGATCTCTAGTATAGAGCAGGTCCTAAAGGTACAGGATGATCTCTAGTATACAGCAGGTCCTAAAGGTACAGGATGATCTCTAGTGTAGAGCAGTTCCTATAGGTACAGGATGATCTCTAGTATAGAGCAGGTCCTAAAGGTAGAGGATGATCTCTAGTATTTTGTTGCCACACTTCCAAGTTGTGTTGACTCCCCAGAGCCAGGTTCACTTTGACTACAAATATAGTCGTGTTGGCATTTCTAAGTCGTGTCGCTAGGCTGTGTCTCACGGTATTTTCTCCCCAATTTCGTGATTTCCAATTGGTAGTTACAGTCTTTTCCCATCGCTGCAACTCCCGTACGAACCCGGGAGAAACGCAGGTCGAGAGCCATGCGTCCTCCAAAACACAACCCTGCCAAGCGGCCCTTCTTCTTGACACACTGCTCGCTTAACCCGGTAGTCAGCCGCACCAATGTGTCGGAGGAAACGCCGTACAACTGATGACTGAAGTCAGCGTGTTTGCGCCTGGTTTGCCACAGGGAGTGGCTAGAGCTCGATCGGACAAGAACATCTCGGCCGGCCAAACCCTCCCCCGGAGGACGCTGGGTCAATTGTGCGCCGCCTTATGGGTCTCCCGGTCACGGCCAGCTACGACACAGCCGGGGATTAAAACAGGGTCTGTAGTGACACCTCTAGCCCTGAGATGCAGTGCCTTAGACCGCGAAGCAGTGCCTTAGACCGTGATGCAGTGCCTTAGACCGCGATGCAGAGCCTTAGACCGCGATGCAGAGCCTTAGACCGCGATGCAGTGCCTTAGACCGAGATGCAGTGCCTTAGACCGCGATGCAGTGCCTTAGACCGCGATGCAGAGCCTTAGACCGCGATGCAGAGCCTTAGACCACGATGCAGAGCCTTAGACCGCGATGCAGAGCCTTAGGCCGCGATGCAGAGCCTTAGACCACGATGCAGAGCCTTGGACCGCGATGCAGAGCCTTAGACCGAGATGCAGTGCCTTAGACCGCAATGCAGTGCCTTAGACCGAGATGCAGTGCCTTAGACCGCGATGCAGTGCCTTAGACCGCGATGCAGATCCTTAGACCGCGATGCAGTGCCTTAGACCGCGATGCAGTGCCTTAGACCGCGATGCAGAGCCTTAGACCGCGATGCAGAGCCTTAGACCGCGATGCAGAGCCTTGGACCGCGATGCAGAGCCTTAGACCGAGATGCAGTGCCTTAGACCGCAATGCAGTGCCTTAGACCGCGATGCAGTGCCTTAGACCGCGATGCAGTGCCTTAGACCGCGATGCAGATCCTTAGACCGCGATGCAGTGCCTTAGACCGCGATGCAGTGCCTTAGACCGCGATGCAGAGCCTTAGACCGCGATGCAGAGCCTTAGACCGCGATGCAGAGCCTTAGACCGCGATGCAGAGCCTTAGACCGAGATGCAGAGCCTTAGACCACGATGCAGAGCCTTAGACCGCGATGCAGAGCCTTAGACCGAGATGCAGAGCCTTAGACCGAGATGCAGAGCCTTAGACCGAGATGCAGAGCCTTAGACCACGATGCAGAGCCTTAGACCGCGATGCAGAGCCTTAGACCGAGATGCAGTGCCTTAGACCGAGATGCAGTGCCTTAGACCGAGATGCAGAGCCTTAGACCGAGATGCAGAGCCTTAGACCGAGATGCAGTGCCTTAGACCGAGATGCAGTGCCTTAGACCGAGATGCAGAGCCTTAGACCACGATGCAGAGCCTTAGACCGAGATGCAGTGCCTTAGACCGCAATGCAGTGCCTTAGACCGCTGTGCCACTGGGGAGGCCTCACTTTTTAATTTTATTTATTTCATATTTTTCTCGAACGATTGTACATGGAGCGGCTATTCTGTGTTGAGTGTAAATGTGTCTGTGACCGAGTGTGTAAACTATAGAGTAATTATGTAAGCTCTGTGGGGTTACATTAAATTGATTTCTCCTTTGATGCTTGCAGCATATGCGAGAGGTCGCCGAGCGGAGGCAGCAGCTGGAACTGGAACATGAGCAGGCACTGGCTATCCTCAAGTTCAAACAGAATGAGATCAAACGACTACAGCGGGTGAGACGGCAACACCACACATTGCCTCTGGTCCTCTGGAGCTCAGTTGGTAGAGCGTCTGCTAAATGGCATACATTACCGTCCTCTCTCTCCCCTGCCTCCTACACAAGAACCACTGCCCAGCCTAAGCTTGTCCTCTCTCTCCCCTGCCTCCTACACAAGAACCACTGCCCAGCCAAAGCCTGTCCTCTCTATCCCCAGCCTCCTACACAAGAACCACTGCCCAGCCAAAGCCTGTCCTCTCTATCCCCAGCCTCCTACACAAGAACCACTGCCCAGCCAAAGCCTGTCCTCTCTATCCCCTGCCTCCTACACAAGAACCACTGCCCAGCCAAAGCCTGTCCTCTCTATCCCCAGCCTCCTACACAAGAACCACTGCCCAGCCAAAGCCTGTCCTCTCTATCCCCTGCCTCCTACACAAGAACCACTGCCCAGCCAAACGCCTGTCCTCTCTATCCCCTGCCTCCTACACAAGAACCACTGCCCAGCCAAAGCCTGTCCTCTCTATCCCCTGCCTCCTACACAAGAACCACTGCCCAGCCAAAGCCTGTCCTCTCTATCCCCAGCCTCCTACACAAGAACCACTGCCCAGACAAACGCCTGTCCTCTCTATCCCCTGCCTCCTACACAAGAACCACTGCCCAGCCAAAGCTTGTCCTCTCTCTCCCCTGCCTCCTACACAAGAACCACTGCCCAGACAAAGCTTGTCCTCTCTCCCCTGCCTCCTACACAAGAACCACTGCCCAGCCAAAGCCTGTCTTAAATATAAGGAAATGCTCTCAGCTATACAACCAGAATTTCCAAGCAACCCTGTTCCCAGAAATCACTAAGCAACATCCAATCACCTCAAATTACATTTTCCGTCTTCACTTTTATGATGTGTATTAAAGATTTTGTCCAGTAGGAGGTAGCTGTTGGGTGCAACGTTTGTAGGTTAGTTCTGGAGGGGACTATTATGAGCGATTAGATGTGAACTAAGTAACTGAAGAAACAAAATATTTGCGTGCATTGAATTACACTTTGTGAGTAGAATCATTAAATAAATAGTGTTTATCTTTCCATTCAACAGGCCGAGTTTTTCGCCAAGAGGGAGCATGAGGGAGTGGTACAGATGCTGGAGGTAAGTCTGATCTGGTTGTTGTAGTTCTGTGGTGCTGAGGCCTGGTTGTTGTAGTTCTGTGGTGCTGAGGCCTGGTTGTTGTAGTTCTGTGGTGCTGAGGCCTGGTTGTTGTAGTTCTGTGGTGCTGAGGCCTGGTTGTTGTAGTTCTGTGGTGCTGAGGCCTGGTTGTTGTAGTTCTGTGGTGCTGAGGCCTGGTTGTTGTAGTTCTGTGGTGCTGAGGTCTGGTTGTTGTAGTTCTGTGGTGCTGAGGTCTGGTTGTTGTAGTTCTGTGGTGCTGAGGTCTGGTTGTTGTAGTTCTGTGGTGCTGAGGTCTGGTTGTTGTAGTTCTGTGGTGCTGAGGTCTGGTTGTTGTAGTTCTGTGGTGCTGAGGTCTGGTTGTTGTAGTTCTGTGGTGCTGAGGTCTGGTTGTTGTAGTTCTGTGGTGCTGAGGTCTGGTTGTTGTAGTTCTGTGGTGCTGAGGTCTGGTTGTTGTAGTTCTGTGGTGCTGAGGTCTGGTTGTTGTAGTTCTGTGGTGCTGAGGTCTGGTTGTTGTAGTTCTGTGGTGCTGAGGTCTGGTTGTTGTAGTTCTGTGGTGCTGAGGCCTGGTTGTTGTAGTTCTGTGGTGCTGAGGCCTGGTTGTTGTAGTTCTGTGGTGCTGAGGTCTGGTTGTTGTAGTTCTGTGGTGCTGAGGTCTGGTTGTTGTAGTTCTGTGGTGCTGAGGTCTGGTTGTTGTAGTTCTGTGGTGCTGAGGTCTGGTTGTTGTAGTTCTGTGGTGCTGAGGTCTGGTTGTTGTAGTTCTGTGGTGCAGAGGCCTGGTTGTTGTAGTTCTGTGGTGCTGAGGCCTGGTTGTTGTAGTTCTGTGGTGCTGAGGCCTGGTTGTTGTAGTTCTGTGGTGCTGAGGCCTGGTTGTTGTAGTTCTGTGGTGCTGAGGTCTGGTTGTTGTAGTTCTGTGGTGCTGAGGTCTGGTTGTTGTAGTTCTGTGGTGCAGAGGTCTGGTTGTTGTAGTTCTGTGGTGCTGAGGCCTGGTTGTTGTAGTTCTGTGGTGCTGAGGCCTGGTTGTTGTAGTTCTGTGGTGCTGAGGTCTGGTTGTTGTAGTTCTGTGGTGCTGAGGTCTGGTTGTTGTAGTTCTGTGGTGCTGAGGTCTGGTTGTTGTAGTTCTGTGGTGCTGAGGTCTGGTTGTTGTAGTTCTGTGGTGCTGAGGCCTGGTTGTTGTAGTTCTGTGGTGCTGAGGCCTGGTTGTTGTAGTTCTGTGGTGCTGAGGTCTGGTTGTTGTAGTTCTGTGGTGCTGAGGCCTGGTTGTTGTAGTTCTGTGGTGCTGAGGCCTGGTTGTTGTAGTTCTGTGGTGCTGAGGCCTGGTTGTTGTAGTTCTGTGGTGCTGAGGTCTGGTTGTTGTAGTTCTGTGGTGCTGAGGTCTGGTTGTTGTAGTTCTGTGGTGCAGAGGTCTGGTTGTTGTAGTTCTGTGGTGCTGAGGCCTGGTTGTTGTAGTTCTGTGGTGCTGAGGCCTGGTTGTTGTAGTTCTGTGGTGCTGAGGTCTGGTTGTTGTAGTTCTGTGGTGCTGAGGTCTGGTTGTTGTAGTTCTGTGGTGCTGAGGTCTGGTTGTTGTAGTTCTGTGGTGCTGAGGTCTGGTTGTTGTAGTTCTGTGGTGCAGAGGCCTGGTTGTTGTAGTTCTGTGGTGCTGAGGCCTGGTTGTTGTAGTTCTGTGGTGCTGAGGCCTGGTTGTTGTAGTTCTGTGGTGCTGAGGTCTGGTTGTTGTAGTTCTGTGGTGCAGAGGCCTGGTTGTTGTAGTTCTGTGGTGCTGAGGCCTGGTTGTTGTAGTTCTGTGGTGCAGAGGCCTGGTTGTTGTAGTTCTGTGGTGCAGAGGCCTGGTTGTTGTAGTTCTGTGGTGCTGAGGTCTGGTTGTTGTAGTTCTGTGGTGCAGAGGCCTGGTTGTAGGGATCACAATATAGTTGCCAAATCTAGGAAAACCAAAGTTCCAAAGGCTGGGCCTAATATAGTGTATAAGAGGTCTTACAATAAGTTTTGTAGTGATTCCTATGTTGTTTATGTAAAGAATATTTGTTGGTCTGTGGTGTGTAATGAAGAGCAACCAGACGTTGCACTTAACACATTTATGACATTGATTATTCCAGTTACTGATAAGCACGCACTAATGTTGGCTAATGAGACTGAGGTGAAGTCGCTCTCTTGCGGGTAACGTGTCATTCAATATTATTCAATATGTTGATACAACAGCAGTTAAGATGTGGAGAAGTCTGTCCATAATTCTGCTCTGCCTTCTCATACAACACTATCAACAAGGCAGGTCCTACATGCCCTAGTTTTGTCGTACCTGGACTACTGTTCAGTCGTGTGGTCAGGTGCCACAACTGTTCAGTCGTGTGGTCAGGTGCCACCTTGGAAAATTACAATTTGCTCAGACCAGGGCAGGGCAGCAAGGCTAGCCCTTAAGTGTACAAGGAGAGCTAATATTATCATGTGTGTGTGTGTGTGTCTGTGTGTAAATTAAGTGTTTACATATTCTATTCTAGGACTGGATTCAGCGTGTGTTGCAGAGGGAGTTGGTACAGTACTGTTACTCTCTGATTGGTTGGAATTGCTCATGAACTATTCCTCCTACTCTCTATTTTTCTGTCTCTCTCTCTTTCTCGATCCTTCTCTCTTCCTCTTTCTCTCAAAACAAAAAAAAACATCACTTGTAAAAGCCCGCTCTCTCTCCTTTCAGAGGAGAGAAGTTTGGTACGGAGGACAGAGAGACATGCTAGAGAGATCATAGAAACAGACAGCATAGAAGTTTGGTACGGAGGACAGAGATAGACATGCTAGAGAGATCATAGAAACAGACAGGATAGAAGTTTGGTACGAAGGACAGAGAGACATGCTAGAGAGATCATAGAAACAGACAGGATAGAAGTTTGGTACGGAGGACAGAGAGACATGCTAGAGAGATCATAGAAACAGACAGGATAGAAGTTTGGTACGGAGGACAGAGAGACATGCTAGAGAGATCATAGAAGTTTGGTACGGAGGACAGAGAGACACGCTAGAGAGATCATAGAAACAGACAGGATAGAAGTTTGGTACGGAGGACAGAGAGACATGCTAGAGAGATCATAGAAACAGACAGGATAGAAGTTTGGTACGGAGGACAGAGAGACATGCTAGAGAGATCATAGAAACAGACAGGATAGAAGTTTGGTACGGAGGACAGAGAGACATGCTAGAGAGATCATAGAAACAGACAGGATAGAAGTTTGGTACGGAGGACAGAGAGACATGCTAGAGAGATCATAGAAACAGACAGGATAGAAGTTTGGTATGGAGGACAGAGACAGACACGCTAGAGAGATCATAGAAACGGACATGATAGATACTGTATCTATCTATTACAGACACAGCCTTCTCTCTGAGGACCTGGACTCTGATTGCAGTGGGATGTTAGCCTAATAACCATGTGTTCTTTCCTCCACTGTTACACAAGCATGAGTTTGTTTTTAAAGTGCTTGTTCTTCTATGCTTTGTGTTCTTTCTTTTCCCGCTAACAGACTACATTGGACTCCATGCAGGTACCAGCAACAACCTCACCCAACCTCAACTACCCCGTTTTCAACCTCGACCACCCAGTTCCCAACCTCAACCACCACGTTCCCAACCTCAACCACCCCGTTCCCAACCTCAACCACCCCGTTCCCAACCTCAACCACCCCGTTCCCAACCTCAACCACCCCGTTCCCAACCTCAACCTCCCAGATCCCAACCTCAACCTCCCAGATCCCAACCTCAACCACCCCGTTCCCAACCTCAACCACCCCATTCCCATCCTCAACCACCACGTTCCCAACCTCAACCACCCCGTTCCCAACCTCAACCTCCCCGATCCCAACCTCAACCACCCCGTTCCCAACCTCAACCACCCCGTTCCCAACCTCAACCACCCCGTTCCCAACCTCAACCACCCCGTTCCCAACCTCAACCACCACGTTCCCAACCTCAACCACCACGTTCCCAACCTCAACCACCACGTTCCCAACCTCAACCACCCCGTTCCCAACCTCAACCTCCCAGATCCCAACCTCAACCACCCCGTTCCCAACCTCAACAACCCCGTTCCCAACCTCAACCACCCCGTTCCCAACCTCAACCACCCCGTTCCCAACCTCAACCTCCCAGATCCCAACCTCAACCTCCCAGATCCCAACCTCAACCTCCCAGATCCCAACCTCAACCACCACGTTCCCAACCTCAACCACCACGTTCCCATCCTCAACCACCACGTTCCCAACCTCAACCACCCAGATCCCAACCTCAACCACCACTTTCCCAACCTCAACCACCCCGTTCCCAACCTCAACCACCACGTTCCCAACCTCAACCTCCCAGATCCCAACCTCAACCTCCCAGATCCCAACCTCAACAACCCCGTTCCCATCCTCAACCTCCCAGATCCCAACCTCAACCACCCCATTCCCAACCTCAACCACCCCGTTCCCAACCTCACCCACCCCATTCCCAACCTCAACCTCCCCGTTCCCAACCTCAACCACTCCGTTCCCAACCTCACCCACCCCGTTCCCAACCTCTACAAAAGGCCGTAGACACAGGAGTCTTTGCAGCAAGTTAGTGGCTCATTAGTTTGCGAATGAAGAACAAATGTAAACGTCAGCGCCGGTGATACCCTGATGGTAGTTGTTTCTAGGGAGGTATTTATGGGAAGACAAAGATGGCCTCTAATGTTCTCTAGCTATAGCGGAGGTGGTCTGTAATGTTGCAGCAGGCTTTGACTACAGCATGAGGATGTTGATTTGTGCTCTCTGTAAGGTGACAGGCTCCAGCCGGGTTTAGTGTGTGTCAGTGTATTGTACTGTACTATGTGCCTTTTCCTACACAGCTGCGTGTTTCAATCAGTTACATACAGGCCTAGTGGTAATTGTGTTCATTTTAAATAATCCCTTTGTGTGGAGACACAAGAGAGTCCCTCTGATTCCAGCTGGTGTGTGGCATTGTATTTTGTGTGTGTGTGTGTGTGTGTGTGGGTGTGGGTGTGGGTGTGGGTGTGGATGTGGGTGTGTGTCTGAGTGAGCAGTGTGTGTGTGTGGGTGTCTGAGCGAGCAGTGTGTGTAGGCAATTAAAGTGTGTGTGAAACAGCCCGGGGCCGAGTGACGCTGCTGCTAGATTAGAGTGTATCTATGCACGGACTCCAGTACCCCCGCTGGGCTGAGTGCACGGAACCGTGGTCATAGGAGAATTGGCTTGGGACTTAAGCTCAGGGTGTTAAGATAGTTTGCCTGCTTTCTTAGGCAGTCGAGCTTTGACCCTAATATAATGAGGCTTCTCTGTCTCTTCTCTGTCTCTCTCGCTCTCGCTCTCTTCCTATCTGTCTATCTCTCCCTCTTTCCTCTCTATATCTCTTGTCTTTCTCTCATCTCAAAGTATTTTAACCCAGTCTCTCTATTGGAAAGCTTGATCTATTCTATAGTGAGCAGCACAGTGACTCAAATCTCGTAAGAGAATGGGAAATTCTATTCACATTCTGTGTAATCAGTTAGCTGGATCTACTTGCTATCTGTCCCCCATTTGACTTGGTTCATGCTAGCAGTCATTTGGAACACGCTTTGCTTGGTGTTGTAGGTGAGAGGTTTGACAGGAAGCTGTGTTCAGACAGGTGTGTGTGTGTGTGTGTGTGTGTGTGTGTGTGTGTGTGTGTGTGTGTGTGTGTGTGTGTGTGTGTGTGTGTGTGTGTGTGTGTGTGTGTGTGTGTGTGTGTGTGTGTGTGTGTGTCAGTCAGTGCGCTCGCTTGTGTCTGTGTTTCATGTAGCTGCAGGCCCCTGTCACATCAGTACCAGGAAACTCCCACCACAACCAGAAGCGAAACCAGCCGCTTATAGAAACTTACTGGGGGCTGACGCTAAACCCTGTAGAGCGTTCTGTACACCTTGTAGAGCGTTCTGTACACCCTGTAGAGCATTCTGTAAACCCTGTAGAGCATTCTGTAAACCCTGTAGAGCATTCTGTAAACCCTGTAGAGCATTCTGTAAACCCTGTAGAGCATTCTGTAAACCCTGTAGAGCCTTCTGTACACCCTGTAGAGCATTCTGTAAACCCTGTAGAGCATTCTGTACACCCTGTAGAGCATTCTGTAAACCCTGTAGAGCCTTCTGTAAACCCTGTAGAGCATTCTGTAAACCCTGTAGAGCATTCTGTAAACCCTGTAGAGCATTCTGTACACCCTGTAGAGCATTCTGTACACCCTGTAGAGCCTTCTGTAAACCCTGTAGAGCATTCTGTACACCCTGTAGAGCATTCTGTAAACCCTGTAGAGCATTCTGTAAACCCTGTAGAGCGTTCTGTACACCCTGTAGAGCATTCTGTAAACCCTGTAGAGCATTCTGTAAACCCTGTAGAGCATTCTGTAAACCCTGTAGAGCCTTCTGTACACCCTGTAGAGCATTCTGTAAACCCTGTAGAGCATTCTGTACACCCTGTAGAGCATTCTGTAGAGCATTCTGTACACCCTGTAGAGCATTCTGTAAACCCTGTAGAGCAGGGGTGTCAAACATACGGCCCGCGGGCCGGAACCGGCCCCCAAGGAGGTTCGATCAGGCCCGCAGGATAATTTGAAAGTGGAAAAAATGCATAAAAGACATGGAATTAATATTTTTAATTCGCTGCAATTCATGGATTATCCGCTAAGGGGCGCACTCTTTCCATCAGAGTAGAAGACAAGCCGCATCACTGAGACAGACTGAAAACAGCAGACGGTATCAATGCGCCATCTGCTGCTTGTTACGACGTTGTTAATACCTTGGTCTCTACCTCTCCGCTACACCCTCATTAGCCAAAATGTCGTTATCCAAACGGAGAAAAGTAGATAAGGAGTGTAGAATTTTCAAAGAAAAATGGACCACGTCCTATTTATTTACAGAGATGCACGGAAAACCTTCGTGATTGGTGTGTTTGCAACAAGTTTCGGTATTGAAGGAATATAATATTCGACGCCACTACGAGACTCATCACAGCGAAAAATATGACGGCTTGCAAGGACAACTGAGAAGAGATAAGATTAACGAATTGCTGGCGGGTCTGAGGAAACAGCAGTCAACTTTCATCCAGAGCCGAGAAGTCAGTGAAGCAGCGGTAAAAGCCAGCTACCTAATTGCTAGCGAAATAGCATTAGCATCGAAGCCGTATTCCGACGGTGACTTTGTTAAACGATGCATGATGAAGGCGGCTGAACTTGTATGTCCCGAGAAGCGACAAGCTTTTGCCAATATTAGCCTGACGAGGAATACTATAGCAGAGAGGATTTCGGAACTATCGGCAGATTTAGACAGTCAATTGAAACAGAGAGTCAAGTCATTTATTGCATTTTCCGTGGCAATTGACGAGAGCACTGACATCACAGACGTGGCCCAACTGGCCATATTTATTCGAGGAGTTGATGAGACATTGACTGTTACTGAAGAGTTTCTTGAGTTGGTGCCAATGATGGACACCACAACAGCCGAGGACATTTTCGGCTCTGTCGTTGCTGCATTGGACAGAGTTGGAGTGGACTGGTCCCGCGCTGTCAGCCTGGCTACAGACGGCGCGCCATCCATGGTCGGAAAGAAAGCAGGTGTCGCGACAAAGTTCAAAGACAAAGTACAAGCCCTTAATGGAGGAGATCGTTTCTGGACATTTCACTGTATTTTGCACCAGGAGGCATTGTGTTGCAAGTCGCTGAAAATGGACCACGTCATGGAGGTGGTTGTTCGCACTGTAAATTTCATCCGGTCCAGAGGTCTGAACCATCGTCAGTTTGACAAACTTCTCAGCGACAGCAACATTACCCACAGCCTGCCATACCACACTGAAGTGAGATGGTTAAGCCGAGGCACTGTGCTGAGGCATTTCTTTGATCTACGAGAGGAAATCGGACAGTTCATGGAGAAAAAAGGAAAACCGGTGTTGGAATTACAATCTCAGGAATGGCTACGGGACCTTGCATTCTTGGTTGATATTACTGAACACTTGAACAATCTGAACAAAATGTTGCAAGGCCGCAAAAAAGTTGTCACACAGTTTTCTGACAACATACATGCATTTAAGTTGAAGCTGACTTTGTGGGAGATGCAACTGGCAAATGGCAACCCTGCTCATTTCCCCTGTCTGAGAGATGTGTGTGACCAGACCTGATGCGGACATGAAACGGTACAAAGACAAAATTGCAGGACTACTGCGGGAGTTTGAGAAACGTTTTCAGGTATTTGGTGAACTTGAGACAGAATTTTCAGTTTTTCGCTCACCTTTCACAGTTAAAGCTTCTGATCTGCCGGTCGAAATTCAGCTAGAGATAATTGATTTGCAGTGTGATGCAGATTTGAAGGGCAAATTTGCCTCTGTAGGTCTGGACAGATTTTATCAGTATCTACTACCAGGGTACCCCAAATTAACAGCCCTGGCTGCTAAAATTTTGTGCATGTTTGGGACAACCTACCTTTGTGAACAAATTTTCTCAGTGATGAATATCAATAAAACAAAAATGCGTTTAAGGCTCACAAACAAGCACTTAAATGACATTCTGAAAGTGACAGCTAGTCAGGACATGACACCTGGTGTTGATGCACTTGTACAGGCCAAAAGATGCCAAGTTTCAGGAACAAATACAAGTCCAGACTAGACTAACACCTTTAAAATGCTGCCTTAGATACTGTTTGCATTGAAAGAATACAGCTCTGTGAAGATGAATCCTTACTGTGGTGATTTTAAAAATGTGCACTTTAATGTTAGTCAGCAGCTTCAAAACAAAAGTTGTGTGATGGAATTCTACTGTTCATACAACTCCATAAATTTTCAGTATGTATTGTATGTGTATGTATGTTTCATGTATGAAGTTTACAGATTTACAGGACAGGCGAACACTTTCTTCATTACACATTTAAAATCACTCTCCTTAGTTTGTAAGGTGTACGCAGGGATTACATTTAGATTTTATATGCGTATGTGTAAGTGGTTTAAAAATTCCTTTCTTTAAAAGTCTCATTTAATCTTAAAGTGCATTACTATATTTTTCAGTACCAATTAAAGTTTTGTGCCTTTGTACAATCAGTGGGATCAGTTGCAATGCATATTTGTGAATGATAAAAGTAAATTGCACATTTGTCTAAGGAAATATGAGGTGTTTCATGAAATGTTTTGTAAAAGGATAGTTCATTAAATTTCAATATTTTCCTAATGTTCTTGTGCTTCTTTACACCAAAACAAAGGAAAGACATGATATTTTGGTTATTTATAGCAGAGTATGGTATAATTTTAATGGTCCGGCCCACTTGACATCTCCCTAGGCCGTATGTGGCCCACGATGCGAAATGAGTTTGACACCCCTGCTGTAGAGCATTCTGTAAACCCTGTAGAGCATTCTGTAAACCCTGTAGAGCGTTCTGTAAAGACCTGTAGACCATTCTGTAAACCCTGTAGAGCATTCTGTAAACCCTGTAGAGCATTCTGTACACCCTGTAGAGCATTCTGTACACCCTGTAGAGCATTCTGTAAACCCTGTAGAGCATTCTGTAAACCCTGTAGAGCATTCTGTAAACCCTGTAGAGCATTCTGTAAACCCTGTAGAGCATTCATTCTGCAGAGTGTTCTGACTCAGCTGTGGCTATGTAATGGCTTTGCTAGAGTGACTGTGAGCGCTGCACGACCGTGTGTTGGAGGACATGCAATGCAACTCGCTGCAAACTACACTAGCTACACTTCAGATTCTGTCACATTACCCATAAAACCAACACCTCCTACTAAGGCCTTGAAACCTGTTACTCACGCTCCACCCTCCTTTTCCCACCTTTTTTTGTCTTGTAATTTCATTTTTAAAAGAAATTGTAATTGTAAGTGAGTGTTTGCATGTTAAAATCAGGGGTTGGAACTAGTTCCGGAAAATAACAGACATTTTCAAAAAGCAGAATCAGAACTGGGACAAAGTGTTCTATACTGTTCCAAAACAGAACCGTTATTTTAAAAGCATGGAAACCGGTTAATAATTTTTTTTTACATTCCAAGCATTTTCTTTCAGTCCACAAAAAAATCAATAAATCACCTATGCAAAGCCCTCCCTCTGTCAATCAGAAACTTCTTCCAGTGTCTGCCTGCCAGCTGAACAGCTTTGCCAGTGTGTGTGGGTGTAGGCTGTCTGCCCCTCCCCCTCCGAAGCGTAGCTGTAGCCCCTCCCCCTCCGAAGCGTAGCTGTAGCCCCTCCCCTTCCGAAGCGTAGCTGTAGCCCCTCCCCCTCCGAAGCGTAGCTGTAGCCCCTCCCCCTCCGAAGCGTAGCTGTAGCCCCTCCCCCTCCGAAGCGTAGCTGTAGCCCCTCCCCCTCCGAAGCGTAGCTGTAGCCCCTCCCCCTCCGAAGCGTAGCTGTAGCCCCTCCCCCTCCGAAGCGTAGCTGTAGCCCCTCCCCCTCCGAAGCGTAGCTGTAGCCCCTCCCCCTCCGAAGCGTAGCTGTAGCCCCTCCCCCTCCGAAGCGTAGCTGTAGCCCCTCCCCCTCCGAAGCGTAGCTGTAGCCCCTCCCCCTCCGAAGCGTAGCTGTAGCCCCTCCCCCTCCGAAGCGTAGCTGTAGCCCCTCCCCCTCCGAAGCGTAGCTGTAGCCCCTCCCCCTCCGAAGCGTAGCTGTAGCCCCTCCCCCTCCGAAGCGTAGCTGTAGCCCCTCCCCCTCCGAAGCGTAGCTGTAGCCCCTCCCCCTCCGAAGCGTAGCTGTAGCCCCTCCCCCTCCGAAGCGTAGCTGTAGCCCCTCCCCCTCCGAAGCGTAGCTGTAGCCCCTCCCCCTCCGAAGCGTAGCTGTAGCCCCTCCCCCTCCGAAGCGTAGCTGTAGCCCCTCCCCCTCCGAAGCGTAGCTGTAGCCCCTCCCCCTCTGAAGCGTAGCTGTAGCCCCTCCCCCTCTGAAGCGTAGCTGTTGCCCCTCCCCCTCTGAAGCGTAGCTGTTGCCCCTCCCCCTCTGAAGCGTAGCTGTTGCCCCTCCCCCTCTGAAGCGTAGCTGTTGCCCCTCCCCCTCTGAACCGTAGCTGTACCCTACTGAAGTTACAAGCGTGATTCAAGAGAGATTTTTTTATCAGGGAAGAATGGTTCAACTTTTTCAATGCTAGTTAGGGATACTTAAGTTATCGCATTTCACATTGGATGTGTTAACTACTAAAAGGTAAGGCACGTTTTTAATTCTGGTGGCGCTTTGTTAGCTAGCTAGCTTCTCTGGTCCAACTTTATTAAGCCAACTCTGAAGTTCAAAGGTTAAAAGTGTGTCCATAGAAGCCACTCCTCAGTAGGTATAATTCTCTGGGCCTAATGCAGATACTGTTATGTCATCACGAGGCTCAGCACTCCAAACCAAGCCTCCTCCTCCTCCACCCTCTCTCCTCAGTTGCATCTCGCGCTCAACACTTGTCTTTCCTCACTGAGCTGTAGCTTGTCCGATAGCAAGCTGCTCTATCTGCACTGCATGATTGTTGAAGAAATTTAATGTAAGCTAAATGTTTAAAAATATATAATTTCAGAGGTTTCAAAATTAAACGTAAAGGAACGATATAAACCTGTACTTATATTTTTTTGAACCGGTACAGAACTTGATGGAACGGAACAAAAATAATGGTTCTGTTAAGAAAGAAATGATTGGTAAATCATTTCAGTTCCAAACCCTGGTTATAATAAACAAGTTAACTTGTTATTCTAGTCGTATCATTTTGAAATAGTCAAATTGTCAAAGAAGGCCACGACATAAATACATTAGCCTGTGATCTTTCGTTAGCCTCAGAGCTGAAACTAAACGCTCTGTGTGTGTGTCTACCTGTCTCTGTCTCTCGCTCTCTCTCTCTCTCGCTCTCTCTCTCTCTCGCTCTCTCTCTCGCTCTCTCTCTCTCTCTGTCTCGCTGTCTCTCTCTCTCTCTATCTCTATGTCTCTGTGCTCTTCAGTCTAAGGTGCGGGAGTTGGAGGATAAGTGTCACAGCCAGAGTGAACAGTTCAGCCTGCTCAGCCATGAGCTGGAGACCTTCAGACTACAGGCTGGCAAATTGGACCTGTCTGGCTCCACCATCCTCACTAACCCCCCTCTCTGCCATCTGACCAACGGGGTGGGCCTCACCGGAGGTAACCATAGCTACCGTAATGACACTATTACACGCCAATGGGCAACGGTTATTCCCATGATATCACCATAACTATTATAACCATATCATATTACCGTAATGACACTATTACACGCCAATGGGCGTTTTGTTATTCCAATGATATCACCACAACTAGTATAACCATATCATATTACCGTAATGACACTATTACACACCATTGGGCAACTGTTGTCCCAAGATATCACCATAACTATTACAACCATATCATATTATCGTAATGAGACTAATACATTCCTCACACTCACTCATATTCCCCTCATGATATACACTTCCCATCCCAATAAATGTATATTTTCATATGGCCTTTGTATGCCCCCTCGGCCTCCTTTCAAATACTACTACCGAATCTCCCTCAGACACAGTTGACCCATGTGGTCTATAATTTATACCAAGATGCATTTTACACTTGAAGGTAGCTAAAGTAAAGTGTTTGTTCCAGCTGTGGGTCTCCCATGTAGATAGTAGGATTGTAATTACATTTTAAATGGCCGTGATTGAGTTTGAAAGGGATTCCACTTGATAAATTCACTTTGATGCAGACCCGTATGAGTACATGAGATTTTGTCAACCTGGCCACAGCTGGCTTTAAAGTATCCATTAAAGTCCCTACTGTATCCATCCGTATGTCCATCTATCTATATATCCATACATGCATCCATCCATATATCCATGCATCCATTTATCCATCCAGCCATCCAGCCATATATCCAGCCATCCATCCAGCCATATATCCATCAGTAGCTGTGCTGTTTGTGTTTTAGATCAACGTGGCCCATGGGATTACTCTCTGGGTGATGTGGCCTTCTGGAGTCTGGAGGAGAGAGATACTCTCCCATGTGACCCCTTTCTACCATGTACTGGTAGAGTTGGCTCCTTGTGACTATTACTGCTACCGTGAACACTGCCACTCCCTGTCCTGGTCTTGTTTGAGTAATCTGATACCTGAATTCACAGTTAGGTTCATTGTAACGACCCACATAATCACAATATTCATGTCCGAATACCCATACTAGTGTACTACATACTTAAACTGCATACTTTACTCATCGTCATATATTATTTAGCACGTACCGTTCAGTAAAAATATACAATAGGCCACAGCCACAAAGCAGTAGCGGCTCCTGACTGGCTGAGTAGGTGGGGCGGGGCCGAGTGCGGGTGGATTTTTCCAAATTATAACCAGCCTATCACATTTGACCTTTACCGTAGTACAGTGTTTCCCAACTCCAGTCCTTCAGTACCCCCAACATAAATCCTGTTATGGCTGCTAGCGGCACACCTCGACAACATCCGGTGAAATTGCAGAGCGCCAAATTCAAACTACAGAATTATAAATATTTAACATTCATGAAAATACACGTGTAATACATCAAAATAAAGCTTAACTTCTTGTTAATCCAGCCGCAGTGTCAGATTTCAAAAAGGCTTTACGGCGAAAGCATACCATGCGATTGTCTGAGGACAGCGCCCCGCATACAAATGCATGACAAATCATTTTTCAACCAGGCAGTTGCGACACGAAAGTCAGAAATAATAATAAATGCCTTACCTTTGAAGATCTTCTTCTGTTGGCACTCCAAAAGGTCCCAGTTACATCACAAATGGTCCTTTTGTTCGATAAAGTCCTTCTTTATATCCATAAAAACTCAGTTTATCTGGCGCACTTCATTCAATAATCCACCGGTTTCCCTCCTTCAAAATGCATACAAAATTAATCCCAAACGTTACCAATAAACTTATCCAAACAAGTCAAACAACGTTTATAATCAATCCTTAGGTGCCCTAATACGTAAATAAACGATAAAAGTTGAGACGGAGAATCGTGTATTATCTTTACCGGAGATAAACCAAAAGAACGCGTTCTCGTCCATGCGCATGGAAACACTACAGCCAAAATGGAAGCCACTTAGAAAAACTACAACTTCTACCTAATTTTTCCAAAAACCAGCCTGAAACTCTTTCTAAAGACTGTTGACATCTAGTGGAAGCCCTAGGAACTGCAATCTGGGAGGATTTTGCCTTATTATAAAAGTGACAGCCATTGAAAACAGTGGTAGGCTGAATTTCTTTTTTTTGGGGGGGGGGGTGTTTGTCCACTGGGTTTTGCCTGCCATTTCAGTTCAGTTATACTCACAGACATTAATTTAACAGTTTTAGAAACTTCAGAGTGTTTTCTATCCAAATCTACCAATTATTATTATGTATATCCTAGCTTCTGCGCCTGAGTAACAGGCAGTTTACTTTGGGCACGCTTTTCATCCGGATGTCAAATACTGCCCCCTAGCCCAAAGAGGTTTTAAAACTGTCCGACAGCTAGATCCAGGATTCTTACAGGGTTCAAGTTCAATGTCTAATTTAACTGATTAATGCTCTTCTAAAGTGCATTCGGAAAGTTTCCACACCCCTTGACCTTTTCCACATTTTGTTAAGTTACAGCCTTATTCTAAAATGTATTAACTTGTTTTCCTTCATCAATCTACACACAATACCCCATAATGACAAAGCAAAAATAATTGTAAAAAAAACTTTTATTAAAAATGAAAAACAGAGATTACATTTGCATAAGTATTCAGACCCTTTACTCAGTACTTTGTTGAAGCACCTTTGGCAGCGATTACAGCCTCGAGTCTTCTTGGCTATAACGCTACAAGCTTGGCACACCTGTATTTGGGGAGTTTCTCCCATTCTTCTTTGCAGATCCTCTCAAGCTCTGTCAGGTTGGATGGGGAGCGTCACTGCACAGCTATTTTCAGGTCTCTCCAGAGATGTTAGATCGGGTTCCAGTCCGGGCCCCTTTGCTAGGCAACTCAAGGACATTCAGAGACTTGTCCCGAAGCCACTCCTGTGTTGTCTTGGAGATGTGCTTAGGGTCATTGTCCTGTCGGAAGGTGAACCTTCACCCCAGTCTGAGGTCCTGAGCACTCTCTGGACCAGGTTTTCATCATCTCTGTACTTTGCTTTGTTCATCTTTCCCTTGATCCTGACTAGTCTCCCAGTCCCTGCCACTGAAAAACATCCCCACAGCATGATGCTGCCACCACCATGCTTCACCGTGGGATTGTGACAGGTTTCCTCCAGACGGGACGCTTGGCATCAGAACAGAGAATCTTGTTTCTCATGGTCTGAGAGTCCTTTAGGTGCCCTTTGGCAAACTCTAAGAGGGCTGTCATGTGCATTTGACTGAGGAGTGGCTTCTGTCTGGCCACTAACATAAAGGCCTGATTGGTAGAGCGCTGCAGAGATGGTTGTCCTTCTGGAAGGTTTTCCCATCTCCACAGAGGAACTCTGGAGCACTGTCAGAATGACCATCGGGTTCTTGGTCACCTTCCTGACCAAGGCACTTCTCCCCCGATTGCTCAGTTTGGCCAGGCGGACAGCTCTGGGAAGAGTCTTGGTGGTTCCAAACTTCTTCCAATTAAGAATTATGTGTTCTCGGGGACCTTCAATATTGCAGAAATGTTTTGGTACCCCTCCCCAGATCTGTGCCTCGACACAATCCTGTCTCAGAGCTCTACGGACAATTCCTTTGACCTCATGGCTTGATTTTTGCTCTGACATGCACTGTCAGCTGTGGGACCTTATATAGACAGGTGTGTGCCTTTCCAAATCATGTCCAATCAATTGAATTTACCACAGGTGGACTCCAATCAACGTGTAGAAACATCTGAAGGATGATCAATGGAAATAGGATGCACCTGAGCTCAATTTCGTGTCTCATAGCAAAGGGTCTGAATAATTGTTTTTTATACATTTCCAACATTTTCTACAAATCTGTTTTCGCTTTGACATTATGGGGTATTGTATGTGGAAAACGTGTGGAGGGGTCTGATTACTTTCCGAATGCACTGGATTGCTGATACTATGTATTGGCCATTGAGAGGCTTTGAAGCCACCGGTCGGCCATATTTGTACGCCCCAGTAGGAGCAGTGCTCCATAGGAATGAATGGAAATCTACAGTATTTCAATTAAATGTTTCAAGGACAAAATGTAGTTCATTTTAGTATTTTTTTTTGTTGTAGTGGGGACAGCAACATTAGTAATCTCCATCAATTATATTTCAAGAAAAATGTTTTTAAATATTTTTGTCATTTAAAAAAAATATATTAGCTCACATAATACATTTTAAACTATGAATTAAGGTGTCTATAATAGAACTAACATGGAATAAATCAATCTCTATAGCTTCTCAAATATTTTTATAATGGTGAGGGAGAGCCAAGATGGTGGCACGGTGGCTTCAAGACAGCATCTCCTATCAGTCATCTAGTCTATTAATAAATCATTGGATGTGCCATGTACAGGGGAGGGGGGTGTGGGGGGGGGTGACCTCGAAGCTCAGAGAGAGATGGAGACAGGAGGGTTTTACTCCACTGTTTATTCAGCCTGGGATGACGTAGGCCTGCCTGCTTTCACCACCTTCACATCCTACTGGTCACCTGCACACCAACCACATACCAACCACCTAGCTAACTACAAGCAGGAGAGTTGGGGTTAGATGTGTGTGGCCTGGGGTGACCAGCTGTCAAGGCCACTGCCTCCAGAGCACGTGCTGCTGCTCGCATGGGTTCCGATCCGACCCACCGCTCTTCTATCACGCTCTATCATCCTATCTTTCCTCTCACTCTCTCACTGTCCTACCTAATAAACAGGAAAAACCAGAACAGATGTATGTTTTCTCACGAAGTGTCTTCTTCCTGCTAGATGTGGCAGCAACTCTACGAATGGGGGCCACCCCTCACGCTGCGGGTCTCACACGCCATCCTACCGTCAAGCACCGTGAGCTGCCCACCATCAGCCTGACCAAGTCTTCCAGCACCCCCAAGTCTGCCTCTGATACCACCCACCTCTCCCCCAAGTCAGCCGAGTCCCACCACAGCCCCCACCACAGCCCCCACCATAGCCCACGCAGGACCAGCCCCACGTCACATGAGGTGAGAGCTCCAGCCCTGTTTCATATCATTCAATCACTACTCACTAGGTAGAATCACTACTCACTAGGTAGAATCACTACTCACTAGGGAGAATCATTACTTACTAGGGAGAATCACTACTCACTAGGGAGAATCACTACTCACTGGGGAGATTCACTACTCACTGGGGAGAATCACTACTCACTAGGGAGAATCACTACTCACTAGGGAGAATCACTACTCACTAGGGAGAATCACTACTCACTAGGGAGAATCACTACTCACTAGGGAGAATCACTACTCACTAGGGAGAATCACTACTCACTAGGGAGAATCACTACTCACTGGGGAGAATCACTACTCACTGGGGAGAATCACTACTCACTGGGGAGAATCACTACTCACTGGGGAGAATCACTACTCACTAGGAGAATCACTACTCACTAGGGAGAATCACTACTCACTAGGAGAATCACTACTCACTAGGAGTATCACTACTCACTAGGAGTATCACTACTCACTAGGAGTATCACTACTCACTAGGGAGAATCACTACTCACTAGGGAGAATCACTACTCACTAGGAGAATCACTAGGAGAATCACTACTCACTAGGGAGAATCACTACTCACTAGGAGAATCACTACTCACTAGGAGAATCACTACTCACTAGGAGAATCACTAGGAGAATCACTACTCACTAGGGAGAATCACTACTCACTAGGGAGAATCACTACTCACTGGGGAGAATCACTACTCACTGGGGAGAATCACTACTCACTGGGGAGAATCACTACTCACTGGGGAGAATCACTACTCACTAGGAGAATCACTACTCACTAGGGAGAATCACTACTCACTAGGGAGAATCACTACTCACTAGGGAGAATCACTACTCACTAGGGAGAATCACTACTCACTAGGGAGAATCACTACTCACTAGGGAGAATCACTACTCACTGGGGAGAATCACTACTCACTAGGGAGAATCACTACTCACTAGGAGAATCACTAGGAGAATCACTACTCACTAGGGAGAATCACTACTCACTAGGAGAATCACTACTCACTAGGAGAATCACTAGGAGAATCACTACTCACTAGGGAGAATCACTACTCACTAGGGAGAATCACTACTCACTGGGGAGAATCACTACTCACTGGGGAGAATCACTACTCACTGGGGAGAATCACTACTCACTGGGGAGAATCACTACTCACTAGGAGAATCACTACTCACTAGGGAGAATCACTACTCACTAGGGAGAATCACTACTCACTAGGGAGAATCACTACTCACTAGGGAGAATCACTACTCACTGGGGAGAATCACTACTCACTGGGGAGAATCACTACTCACTGGGGAGAATCACTACTCACTGGGGAGAATCACTACTCACTGGGGAGAATCACTACTCACTGGGGAGAATCACTACTCACTGGGGAGAATCACTACTCACTGGGGAGAATCACTACTCACTGGGGAGAATCACTACTCACTGGGGAGAATCACTACTCACTAGGGAGAACCACTACTCACTGGGGAGAATCACTACTCACTAGGGAGAATCACTACTCACTAGAGAGAATCACTACTCACTAGGGAGATTCACTAGAGAGAATCACTACTCACCAGAGAGAATCACTACTCACCAGGGAGAATCACTACTCACTAGGGAGAATCACTACTCACTAGGGAGAATCACTACTCACTAGAGAGAATCACTACTCACTAGAGAGAATCACTACTCACTAGAGAGAATCACTACTCACTAGAGAGAATCACTACTCACTAGGGAGATTCACTAGGGAGAATCACTACTCACTAGGGAGAATCACTACTCACTAGGGAGAATCACTACTCACTAGGGAGAATCGCTACTCACTAGGGAGAATCGCTACTCACTAGGGAGAATCACTACTCACTAGGGAGAATCACTACTCACTAGGGAGAATCACTACTCACTAGGGAGAATCACTACTCACTAGGGAGAATCACAATTTATTTCATATGGAGAGTTTCCTGTTTAACTGTAAATCATGACCTGGAATCATGTGGAGTAGTCTTACTAAGGGCATAACTGTGGCCATTTCAGACTGACTCAGCATTTTAGTTTTGGTTTAACTCTGGTACAGTAGCAAAAAACAAATAGCATGGACTATAATTTGCAATACTCGCACAAAAGTATTTTTTTGTCATGAGAATAACTGCTAAGCTATTTTCAATCAATCGGACTCAAATATTCCTCAAGTCCTCCAGATCAAATCACTCATGGATTGTCTCCACTAAATGGCATTATCATTCCTGTGGATTTGCATGTCAGACTTCATGGATTTTAAAAAACGTCATTGGCCTTTCTCTCTCACACGGCACTGACTGTACTAGCACACCGGCTAGGGATTAAATACACAATGGTAAATACAGCACGTGTAGTGTTAGAGATAACAGAATAGGACCTTGTTGGGGGGTCTGTCTTCTGTCTGTGTTAGAGATAACAGAATAGGACCTTGTTGAGGTTGGGGGGTCTGTCTTCTATCAGTGTTAGAGATAACAGAACAAGACCTTGTTGGGGGTCTGTCTTCTATCAGTGTTAGAGATAACAGAACAAGACCTTGTTGGGGGTCTGTCTTCTATCAGTGTTGGAGATAACAGAACAAGACCTTGTGTTACACGGAGTGGAACAGGGAACCCAAGAGCAGACCCAGATGAGGAGACTGGGATGAAGTAACCAAGGTATTTATTGAAACACAGGGGGAAGATGGAGTGCAGGCCAGGGGAAGCTCGGGCGGGTTGCAGGAAACCAGGTGCGGAGGCTGAGGCTGGAGCGAGAGGGGTTGAGACAGGGTAAGCAGGTCCGGAGGCTGAGGCTGGAGCGAGAGGGGTTGAGACAGGGTAAGCAGGTCCGGAGGCTGAGGCTGGAGCGAGAGGGGTTGAGACAGGGTAAGCAGGTCCGGAGGCTGAGGCTGGAGCGAGAGGGGTTGAGACAGGGTAAGCAGGTCCGGAGGCTGAGGCTGGAGCGAGAGGGGTTGAGACAGGGTAAGCAGGTCCGGAGGGGAATCCAAGGGAGCAGTAGAGTGGGGAATCCAGGGCAGAGTAGCAGGATGACGAGATGTGGGACTGGAGACAGGAACCAGAGTCAGAGCGGACAGAACTGTAGCGGAGAGGAAAACCGTGTCAGGCAAGGAAAACAGGCACAAAAGGATCTAAATAGTAACAAACGGCTAGAAACGTTGACTGAGTGAGCAAAGATTACGATCTGGCAGTGTGAAAGTGGCAGGACTGAGTATTTGTAGAGGTCTTGATTATGGAACAGGTTGCAGCTGGTGAGGATCTGCTCTGACTCCAGCACACCTGTCTTCGCCCACACAATCACACACAGAGAGAGAGGGAGAGAGTACTGCGGGAGTGGCGGCAGGTCAAGGGGACACAGGATGAGCAGTAGAGGGCGTGGCAGGAGCAGATGTGACACCTTGTTGAGGTTGGGGGTCTGTCTTCTATCAGTGTTAGAGAACAGAATAAGACCTTGTTGGGAGGTCTGTCTTCTATCAATGATAGAGATAACAGAACACGACCTTGTTGAGGTTGGGGGTCTGTTTCAATCAGTGTTAGAAATAACAGAATAAGACCTTGTTGAAGTCGGGGGTCTGTCTTCTATCAGTGTTAGAGATAACAGAATAAGACCTTGTTGAAGTCGGGGGTCTGTCTTCTATCAGTGTTAGAGATAACAGAATAAGACCTTGTTGAAGTCGGGGGTCTGTCTTTTATCGGTGTTAGAGATAACAGAATAAGACCTTTTTGAGGTCGGGGGTCTGTCTTTTATCGGTGTTAGAGATAACAGAACAAGACCTTGTTGAGGTTGGGGGTCTGTCTTCTATCAGTGTTAGAGATAACAGAATAAGACCTTGTTGAGGTTGGCTGGTCTCTGTCTTCTCTAATTCAGTTTCCAGCTGTGTGCATTAACTTTTTTCTGTCTCTCTCACATGGCACTGTAGTGTAGAACATTGACCAAAGACAAATGCAGCACTTACAGTGGGAAAGATAATACCCTTTTGGATTGGAGTTTTGAAGCAGCAGAACCTCCCTCTCATCCAGTCTCTCTGTAGTGGGTGTCTATCCTCCCTCTCATCCAGTCTCTCTGTAGTGGGTGTCTATCCTCCCTCTCATCCAGTCTCTCTGTAGTGGGTATAAATCCTCCCTCTCATCCAGTCTCTCTGTAGTGGGTGTCTATCCTCCCTCTCATCCAGTCTCTCTGTAGTGGGTATAAATCCTCCCTCTCATCCAGTCTCTCTGTAGTGGGTGTCTATCCTCCCTCTCATCCAGTCTCTCTGTAGTGGGTGTCTATCCTCCCTCTCATCCAGTCTCTCTGTAGTGGGTGTCTATCCTCCCTCTCATCCAGTCTCTCTGTAGTGGGTATCTATCCTCCCTCTCATCCAGTCTCTCTGTAGTGGGTGTCTATCCTCCCTCTCATCCAGTCTCTCTGTAGTGGGTGTCTATCCTCCCTCTCATCCAGTCTCTCTGTAGTGGGTATCTATCCTCCCTCTCATCCAGTCTCTCTGTAGTGGGTATAAATCCTCCCTCTCATCCAGTCTCTCTGTAGTGGGTGTCTATCCTCCCTCTCATCCAGTCTCTCTGTAGTGGGTGTCTATCCTCCCTCTCATCCAGTCTCTCTGTAGTGGGTTTCTATCCTCCCTCTCATCCAGTCTCTCTGTAGTGGGTGTCTATCCTCCCTCTCATCCAGTCTCTCTGTAGTGGGTGTCTATCCTCCCTCTCATCCAGTCTCTCTGTAGTGGGTGTCTATCCTCCCTCTCATCCAGTCTCTCTGTAGTGGGTGTCTATCCTCCCTCTCATCCAGTCTCTCTGTAGTGGGTATCTATCCTCCCTCTCATCCAGTCTCTCTGTAGTGGGTATAAATCCTCCCTCTCATCCAGTCTCTCTGTAGTGGGTATAAATCCTCCCTCTCATCCAGTCTCTCTGTAGTGGGTATAAATCCTCCCTCTCATCCAGTCTCTCTGTAGTGGGTATAAATCCTCCCTCTCATCCAGTCTCTCTGTAGTGGGTATAAGTCCTCCCTCTCATCCAGTCTCTCTTTAGTGGGTATCTATCCTCCCTCTCATCCAGTCTCTCTGTAGTGGGTATCTATCCTCCCTCTCATCCAGTCTCTCTGTAGTGGGTGTCTATCCTCACACTCATCCAGTCTCTCTGTAGTGGGTGTCTATCCTCCCTCTCATCCAGTCTCTCTGTAGTGGGTATTTTCCTCCCTCTCATCCAGTCTCTCTGTAGTGGGTGTCTATCCTCCCTCTCATCCAGTCTCTCTGTAGTGGGTGTCTATCCTCCCTCTCATCCAGTCTCTCTGTAGTGGGTGTCTATCCTCCCTCTCATCCAGTCTCTCTGTAGTGGGTGTCTATCCTCCCTCTCATCCAGTCTCTCTGTAGTGGGTGTCTATCCTCCCTCTCATCCAGTCTCTCTGTAGTGGGTGTCTATCCTCCCTCTCATCCAATCTCTCTGTAGTGGGTATAAATCCTCCCTCTCATCCAGTCTCTCTGTAGTGGGTATAAATCCTCCCTCTCATCCAGTCTCTCTGTAGTGGGTGTCTATCCTCCCTCTCATCCAGTCTCTCTGGAGTGGGTGTCTATCCTCCCTCTCATCCAGTCTCTCTGTAGTGGGTGTCTATCCTCCCTCTCATCCAGTCTCTCTGTAGTGGGTATCTATCCTCCCTCTCATCCAGTCTCTCTGTAGTGGGTGTCTATCCTCCCTCTCATCCAGTCTCTCTGTAGTGGGTGTCTATCCTCCCTCTCATCCAGTCTCTCTGTAGTGGGTGTCTATCCTCCCTCTCATCCAGTCTCTCTGTAGTGGGTATCTATCCTCCCTCTCATCCAGTCTCTCTGTAGTGGGTGTCTATCCTCCCTCTCATCCAGTCTCTCTGTAGTGGGTGTCTATCCTCCCTCTCATCCAGTCTCTCTGTAGTGGGTGTCTATCCTCCCTCTCATCCAGTCTCTCTGTAGTGGGTATCTATCCTCCCTCTCATCCAGTCTCTCTGTAGTGGGTGTCTATCCTCCCTCTCATCCAGTCTCTCTGTAGTGGGTGTCTATCCTCCCTCTCATCCAGTCTCTCTGTAGTGGGTATAAATCCACCCTCTCATCCAGTCTCTCTGTAGTGGGTATAAATCCTCCCTCTCATCCAGTCTCTCTGTAGTGGGTATCTATCCTCCCTCTCATCCAGTCTCTCTGTAGTGGGTGTCTATCCTCCCGCTCATCCAGTCTCTCTGTAGTGGGTGTCTATCCTCCCTCTCATCCAGTCTCTCTGTAGTGGGTGTCTATCCTCCCTCTCATCCAGTCTCTCTGTAGTGGGTGTCTATCCTCCCTCTCATCCAGTCTCTCTGTAGTGGGTATTTTCCTCCCTCTCATCCAGTCTCTCTGTAGTGGGTGTCTATCCTCCCTCTCATCCAGTCTCTCTGTAGTGGGTGTCTATCCTCCCTCTCATCCAGTCTCTCTGTAGTGGGTGTCTATCCTCCCTCTCATCCAGTCTCTCTGTAGTGGGTGTCTATCCTCCCTCTCATCCAGTCTCTCTGTAGTGGGTGTCTATCCTCCCTCTCATCCAGTCTCTCTGTAGTGGGTGTCTATCCTCCCTCTCATCCAGTCTCTCTGTAGTGGGTGTCTATCCTCCCTCTCATCCAGTCTCTCTGTAGTGGGTGTCTATCCTCCCTCTCATCCAGTCTCTCTGTAGTGGGTATAAATCCTCCCTCTCATCCAGTCTCTCTGTAGTGGGTATAAATCCTCCCTCTCATCCAGTCTCTCTATAGTGGGTGTCTATCCTCCCTCTCATCCAGTCTCTCTGTAGTGGGTGTCTATCCTCCCTCTCATCCAGTCTCTCTGTAGTGGGTGTCTATCCTCCCTCTCATCCAGTCTCTCTGTAGTGGGTATCTATCCTCCCTCTCATCCAGTCTCTCTGTAGTGGGTGTCTATCCTCCCTCTCATCCAGTCTCTCTGTAGTGGGTATCTATCCTCCCTCTCATCCAGTCTCTCTGTAGTGGGTGTCTATCCTCCCTCTCATCCAGTCTCTCTGTAGTGGGTGTCTATCCTCCCTCTCATCCAGTCTCTCTATAGTGGGTATCTATCCTCCCTCTCATCCAGTCTCTCTGTAGTGGGTGTCTATCCTCCCTCTCATCCAGTCTCTCTGTAGTGGGTATAAATCCTCCCTCTCATCCAGTCTCTCTGTAGTGGGTGTCTATCCTCCCTATCATCCAGTCTCTCTGTAGTGGGTGTCTATCCTCCCTCTCATCCTGTCTCTCTGTAGTGGGTATAAATCCTCCCTCTCATCCAGTCTCTCTGTAGTGGGTATAAATCCTCCCTCTCATCCAGTCTCTCTGTAGTGGGTGTCTATCCTCCCTCTCATCCAGTCTCTCTGTAGTGGGTATCTATGCTCCCTCTCATCCAGTCTCTCTGTAGTGGGTGTCTATCCTCCCTCTCATCCAGTCTCTCTGTAGTGGGTGTCTATCCTCCCTCTCATCCAGTCTCTCTGTAGTGGGTGTCTATCCTCCCTCTCATCCAGTCTCTCTGTAGTGGGTGTCTATCCTCCCTCTCATCCAGTCTCTCTGTAGTGGGTGTCTATCCTCCCTCTCATCCAGTCTCTCTGTAGTGGGTGTCTATCCTCCCTCTCATCCAGTCTCTCTGTAGTGGGTATAAATCCTCCCTCTCATCCAGTCTCTCTGTAGTGGGTGTCTATCCTCCCTCTCATTCAGTCTCTCTGTAGTGGGTGTCTATCCTCCCTCTCATCCAGTCTCTCTGTAGTGGGTATAAATCCTCCCTCTCATCCAGTCTCTCTGTAGTGGGTATAAATCCTCCCTCTCATCCAGTCTCTCTGTAGTGGGTGTCTATCCTCCCTCTCATCCAGTCTCTCTGTAGTGGGTGTCTATCCTCCCGCTCATCCAGTCTCTCTGTAGTGGGTGTCTATCCTCCCTCTCATCCAGTCTCTCTGTAGTGGGTGTCTATCCTCCCTCTCATCCAGTCTCTCTGTAGTGGGTATAAATCCTCCCTCTCATCCAGTCTCTCTGTAGTGAGTATAAATCCTCCCTCTCATCCAGTCTCTCTGTAGTGGGTATAAATCCTCCCTCTCATCCAGTCTCTCTGTAGTGGGTATAAACCCTCCCTCTCATCCAGTCTCTCTGTAGTGAGTATAAATCCTCCCTCTCATCCAGTCTCTCTGTAGTGGGTATAAATCCTCCCTCTCATCCAGTCTCTCTGTAGTGGGTGTCTATCCTCCCTCTCATCCAGTCTCTCTGTAGTGGGTGTCTATCCTCCCTCTCATCCAGTCTCTCTGTAGTGGGTGTCTATCCTCCCTCTCATCCAGTCTCTCTGTAGTGGGTGTCTATCCTCCCTCTCATCCAGTCTCTCTGTAGTGGGTGTCTATCCTCCCTCTCATCCAGTCTCTCTGTAGTGGGTATAAATCCTCCCTCTCATCCAGTCTCTCTGTAGTGGGCATAAATCCTCCCTCTCATCCAGTCTCTCTGTAGTGGGTGTCTATCCTCCCTCTCATCCAGTCTCTCTGGAGTGGGTGTCTATCCTCCCTCTCATCCAGTCTCTCTGTAGTGGGTGTCTATCCTCCCTCTCATCCAGTCTCTCTGTAGTGGGTATCTATCCTCCCTCTCATCCAGTCTCTCTGTAGTGGGTGTCTATCCTCCCTCTCATCCAGTCTCTCTGTAGTGGGTGTCTATCCTCCCTCTCATCCAGTCTCTCTGTAGTGGTTGTCTATCCTCCCTCTCATCCAGTCTCTCTGTAGTGGGTATCTATCCTCCCTCTCATCCAGTCTCTCTGTAGTGGGTATAAATCCTCCCTCTCATCCAGTCTCTCTGTAGTGGGTATAAATCCTCCCTCTCATCCAGTCTCTCTGTAGCGGGTATCTATCCTCCCTCTCATCCAGTCTCTCTGTAGCGGGTGTCTATCCTCCCGCTCATCCAGTCTCTCTGTAGTGGGTGTCTATCCTCCCTCTCATCCAGTCTCTCTGTAGTGGGTGTCTATCCTCCCTCTCATCCAGTCTCTCTGTAGTGGGTATCTATCCTCCCTCTCATCCAGTCTCTCTGTAGTGGGTATTTTCCTCCCTCTCATCCAGTCTCTCTGTAGTGGGTGTCTATCCTCCCTCTCATCCAGTCTCTCTGTAGTGGGTGTCTATCCTCCCTCTCATCCAGTCTCTCTGTAGTGGGTGTCTATCCTCCCTCTCATCCAGTCTCTCTGTAGTGGGTGTCTATCCTCCCTCTCATCCAGTCTCTCTGTAGTGGGTGTCTGTCCTCCCTCTCATCCAGTCTCTCTGTAGTGGGTGTCTATCCTCCCTCTCATCCAGTCTCTCTGTAGTGGGTGTCTATCCTCCCTCTCATCCAGTCTCTCTGTAGTGGGTGTCTATCCTCCCTCTCATCCAGTCTCTCTGTAGTGGGTATAAATCCTCCCTCTCATCCAGTCTCTCTGTAGTGGGTATAAATCCTCCCTCTCATCCAGTCTCTCTGTAGTGGGTGTCTATCCTCCCTCTCATCCAGTCTCTCTGTAGTGGGTGTCTATCCTCCCTCTCATCCAGTCTCTCTGTAGTGGGTGTCTATCCTCCCTCTCATCCAGTCTCTCTGTAGTGGGTATCTATCCTCCCTCTCATCCAGTCTCTCTGTAGTGGGTGTCTATCCTCCCTCTCATCCAGTCTCTCTGTAGTGGGTGTCTATCCTCCCTCTCATCCAGTCTCTCTGTAGTGGGTGTCTATCCTCCCTCTCATCCAGTCTCTCTGTAGTGGGTATCTATCCTCCCTCTCATCCAGTCTCTCTGTAGTGGGTGTCTATCCTCCCTCTCATCCAGTCTCTCTGTAGTGGGTATAAATCCTCCCTCTCATCCAGTCTCTCTGTAGTGGGTGTCTATCCTCCCTCTCATCCAGTCTCTCTGTAGTGGGTGTCTATCCTCCCTCTCATCCAGTCTCTCTGTAGTGGGTATAAATCCTCCCTCTCATCCAGTCTCTCTGTAGTGGGTATAAATCCTCCCTCTCATCCAGTCTCTCTGTAGTGGGTGTCTATCCTCCCTCTCATCCAGTCTCTCTGTAGTGGGTATCTATCCTCCCTCTCATCCAGTCTCTCTGTAGTGGGTGTCTATCCTCCCTCTCATCCAGTCTCTCTGTAGTGGGTGTCTATCCTCCCTCTCATCCAGTCTCTCTGTAGTGGGTGTCTATCCTCCCTCTCATCCAGTCTCTCTGTAGTGGGTGTCTATCCTCCCTCTCATCCAGTCTCTCTGTAGTGGGTGTCTATCCTCCCTCTCATCCAGTCTCTCTGTAGTGGGTGTCTATCCTCCCTCTCATCCAGTCTCTCTGTAGTGGGTATAAATCCTCCCTCTCATCCAGTCTCTCTGTAGTGGGTGTCTATCCTCCCTCTCATTCAGTCTCTCTGTAGTGGGTGTCTATCCTCCCTCTCATCCAGTCTCTCTGTAGTGGGTATAAATCCTCCCTCTCATCCAGTCTCTCTGTAGTGGGTATAAATCCTCCCTCTCATCCAGTCTCTCTGTAGTGGGTGTCTATCCTCCCTCTCATCCAGTCTCTCTGTAGTGGGTGTCTATCCTCCCTCTCATCCAGTCTCTCTGTAGTGGGTGTCTATCCTCCCTCTCATCCAGTCTCTCTGTAGTGGGTGTCTATCCTCCCTCTCATCCAATCTCTCTGTAGTGGGTATCTTACCTCCCTCTCATCCAGTCTCTCTGTAGTGGGTGTCTATCCTCCCTCTCATCCAGTCTCTCTGTAGTGGGTATCTATCCTCCCTCTCATCCAGTCTCTCTGTAGTGGGTGTCTATCCTCCCTCTCATCCAGTCTCTCTGTAGTGGGTATCTATCCTCCCTCTCATCCAGTCTCTCTGTAGTGGGTGTCTATCCTCCCTCTCATCCAATCTCTCTGTAGTGGGTATCTTACCTCCCTCTCATCCAGTCTCTCTGTAGTGGGTGTCTATCCTCCCTCTCATCCAGTCTCTCTGTAGTGGGTGTCTATCCTCCCTCTCATCCAGTCTCTCTGTAGTGGGTATCTATCCTCCCTCTCATCAGTCTCTCTGTAGTGGGTGTCTATCCTCCCTCTCGTCCATCCAGCCAGACACTACCAACAACAGCTGGCCCTCTAAAGCTCATATTTAGTGAGATAATCCCACTGCTGTGGATTCTGTTTTGGATTATAAAAGGTTGTAGTAGTTGTGTGTGATTATCCTGAAAAGGTTTTTCCCAGGCGGGGAGCTATTATTACGATGTCTGTTTTCTCATTGTTTACATGTAGTGTATAATTCATACCCTGTAACTAGTCATACGACCAGACGACGAACAAACACACTCAACATTTATATATCAGTGTGTTTATATATCAGTGTGTTTATATATCAGTGTGTTTATATATCAGTGTGTTTATATGTCAGTGTGTTTATATATCAGTGTGTTTATATATCAGTGTGTTTTTATATCAGTGTGTCTATTGGAACCCCATCTGTCAAAAAGGTTTAGGGAAGTAGTGCACTATATCGGGAAGTAGTGCACTATATAGGGAAGTAGTGCACTGTATAGGGAAGTAGTGCACTGTATAGGGAAGTAGTGCACTGTATAGGGAAGCAGTGCACTATATAGGGAAGCAGTGCACTGTATAGGGAAGTAGTGCACTATCTAGGGAAGTAGGGCACTGTATAGGGAAGTAGGGCACTATATAGGGAAGTAGTGCACTATATAGGGAAGTAGTGCACTATATAGGGAAGTAGTGCACTGTATAGGGAAGTAGTGCACTGTATAGGGAAGTAGTGCACTGTATAGGGAAGCAGTGCACTATATAGGGAAGTAGTGCACTATATAGGGAAGTAGTGCACTGTATAGGGAAGTAGTGCACTGTATAGGGAAGTAGTGCACTGTATAGGGAAGTAGTGCACTATATAGGGAAGTAGTGCACTGTATAGGGAAGTAGTGCACTGTATAGGGAAGTAGTGCACTGTATAGGGAAGTAGTGCACTGTATAGGGAAGTAGTGCACTGTATAGGGAAGTAGTGCACTGTATAGGGAAGTAGTGCACCGTATAGGGAAGTAGTGCACCATATAGGGAAGTAGTGCACTATATCGGGAAGTAGTGCACTGTATAGGGAAGTAGTGCACTATATAGGGAAGTAGTGCACTATATAGGGAAGTAGTGCACTGTATAGGGAAGCAGTGCACTATATAGGGAAGCAGTGCACTATATAGGGAAGTAGTGCACTATATAGGGAAGCAGTGCACTATATAGGGAAGTAGTGCACTATATCGGGAAGTAGTGCACTATATCGGGAAGTAGTGCACTATATCGGGAAGTAGTGCACTATATAGGGAAGCAGTGCACTGTATAGGGAAGTAGTGCACTATATAGGGAAGCAGTGCACTATATAGGGAAGCAGTGCACTATATAGGGAAGTAGTGCACTATATAGGGAAGTAGTGCACTATATAGGGAAGTAGTACACTGTATAGGGAAGTAGTGCACTGTATAGGGAAGTAGTGCACTGTATAGGGAAGTAGTGCACTATATAGGGAAGTAGTGCACTGTATAGGGAAGTAGTGCACTGTAGCCTGTAGGGAGTAGGGTGTTTGTGTCGGCCTGCAGTATCAGCCAGAGGGAAACATATGCGGTCATCATTAAGCTGACGCTGGGAGCATTTTGAGAGAAGAGAAGGTACTGTTTAAGCAGCTTGTTAGTGGCCAATGTCCCAATCCACTGTGAATTGTGCCCAGCTGCCCACGTTATACATAAATCTCTTTGCAGAATCTCTGATGTAGAGGGAGTAAGTCGATGGCAGAAAAACAATAATATCATGCTTCTGCTATTCAGGAGGCATTGATCCAGCCAGGGGTTGGGAAGGTTTTGACCTGTTGGCAGCTCAAAGTTCCAATACAAAGTATATATCACTTATCAAGCGCTTTTATCCAAAGACACTTTACATTCCAATGAGTGCATACATTTTTTTTATCATGAATATGTCATATTTTCCTGGCTTGGAATGAACACTGCTAGGAATTGACAAAAACTCTGCAGGAATGTAATATTGCTAGCGCCAAGCTCTTACCCACCAACCAGCACAGAGTACAACAAGTTTCCAGTGCCTCATTGTTGACTGTCATGTTGTCAGGTTGACACGGCCAGTGAAGTGGAGGAGTTGGACATCGATGTGTCCCCAGCGCCTTACACAGCTCTCAGGAGAGCCGCCCAGCTACAGGTCTTCATTGCCAGATACAGGTAAGGACTGGCAGACACAGCGTCGGCCAAATCAGCAGGAAGCCTTCACTTTGTTGTTGATTTCTCCTAGTTATTGTTTAGATGCTAGTTTTAGTGGTGTTAGTTAGTAGTAAGAATTAAAGAACCGTTATGTTTCGTCTTTTTTTTTTGTTTTTCACAAAGAATCTCGGTGTACAACAGTAAACAATAAAAGGAGATGTGTTGTGTTTCTAATACATTAGCGCTGATAAGATGGCTTCATTTTTCTCCAGCTATAACCCTTATGATGGTCCTAATGATAACCCGGAGGTTGAGCTGCCACTCACCGCTGGGGAGTACATCTATGTTTATGGCGGTATGGATGACGACGGCTTCTATGAAGGTGAGACGTCTCCAAAACCTTACGTTTTAACAAGGAAAGTTTTTAAAAATGTACACTGAAATGTTAACACTGAAAGTTACAATTTAACACTGACATGTTAACACTGAAAGTTACAATTTAACACTGAAATGTTAACACTGAAAGTTACAATTTGACATGTTAACACTGAAATTTAGATTTTTTTATGTTGAAATGTTAAATCTGAAAGTTACAATTTAACACTGACATGTTAACACTGAAAGTTACAATTTAACACTGAAATGTTAACACTGAAAGTTACAATTTGACATGTTAACACTGAAATGTAGATTTCTTTATGTTGAAATGTTAAATCTGAAAGTTACAATTTAACACTGTCAAAGTTTTTAGTGTCTGAAACAAAACACCAAACGCAAGTCCTCTTGTCTGTCTGTCTGTCTGTCTGTCTGTCTGTCTGTCTGTCTGTCTGTCCCTCTTCAGGAGAGCTGATGGACGGGCGGAGAGGGCTGGTCCCCTCCAACTTTGTGGAGCGCGTCTCAGACGACGACATGATAAGCGCCCACGTTCCAGAGAGCACGGATATATCCCACAACTCCCTGCTGGACAGCAGCCTGCACAGCGCCAGTCACCAGCACCATCTCTGCCTGGGGGGCCCAGGTACCTCTGAGAGGACAGACCCTACGTCAGCAGCCTCCATCCCGGTTTCTCTCTCCGTCCCCTCAGGGGAGCACGTCCCCTCAGGGGAGCACGTCCCCTCGGACCCCTCCCTCCCAGACCTCCTTTCCCCAGCCCCCCTCACCAACGGCCTGGATCTGGACCTAGAGGTGGGGGTGGGCACTGTGCCTTACCCGCGCAAGCTCACCCTCATCAAGCAGCTGGCCAAGAGCATCATCATCAGCTGGGACGGGCCGCTGGTGCCGGCGGGCTGGGGCAACGTGTGGAGCTACAATGTGTTCGTGGACCAGGAGCTGAGGCTCAACGTGCCCTTCGGCTCCCAGACTAAAGCTGTCCTAGAGAGACTAGACGTCACCCTCAAGGCCTACCGGGTGTCTGTGCAGAGCTTGACGGAACGCGGAAGCTCGGACCAGCTCCGTTGCTCATTACTGGTGGGTAGGGACGTGTGTGTGGCGCCTACCCAGCTCAGAGTCGACCGGGTCACCGCCACCTCGGCCAGCCTGGCCTGGCTGCCTAGCAACAGTAACTATGTGCATGTCGTGTCCTTGAACGAGGAGGAGACGGAGCTGGTGAAGGCTGGCAGCTACTCACTGTGCCTCAGTAACCTCACGCCCAGCCTTCAGTACACAGTCAAGGTGGAGGCTCAGCCACACCAAACCCCCTGGGAGATTCCCCAGGAGAGACGGGACCACAAGACCGCCACCACCACCTTCACCACGTTGGCCGCAGGTACGTGTCGCGAGACAGGGGAGAGAGATACTGGAGATCAGAGATACAGTGCTCAAGTCCAAGTAAGGAGGGCTGAGGAACTGCTGCTTTTATGTTTCATCATGTAACCTAGTTTCATTCATGTCAGCGATTGGCCAGATTCCACTCAACTGGTGTCCTCGGTCTTACAAACCGTCCCTGATTAGAGAGGAGGAATGTAGTCAGGGGCTGTTTATGAGCTGAGATTTGTTTGTGGTTTGATGTTTAATCCCTCGTCTCCCAGGCCCCCCAGACGCTCCTCTGGACGTGCAGCTGGAGCAGGGGCCCTCCCCGGGAATCGCCCTCATCAGCTGGCTGCCTGTCACCATCGATGCTGCTGGGACCTCCAACGGGGTCCGCGTCACCGGATACACAATCTACGCTGACAAGAAAAAGGTGCGAACTGTAGTATTGTGTTTCTGCACTGGAAACAGAAGGGTTTTAGATGTAAAGAGGATGAAATGATGCCGGGAGGGAAATGCTTCTGAAAATAGTTTGAATTGAGTGTGTCTGTCAGTCCAGTGGTTTAGGAGAGGTTCTGGGCTCTAAAGGCTCGTTGAGTGTGTCTGTCAGTCCAGTGTTTTAGGAGAGGTTCTGGGCTCTAAAGGCTCGTTGAGTGTGTCTGTCAGTCCAGTGTTTTAGGAGAGGTTCTGGGCTCTGAAGGCCCGTTGAGTGTGTCTATCAGTCCAGTGGTTTAGGAGAGGTTCTGGGCTCTGAAGGCCCGTTGAGTGTGTCTGTCAGTCCAGTGGTTTAGGAGAGGTTCTGGGCTCTAAAGGCCCGTTGAG
This sequence comes from Salvelinus fontinalis, assembly GCF_029448725.1. Lineage (NCBI taxonomy): Eukaryota > Metazoa > Chordata > Actinopteri > Salmoniformes > Salmonidae > Salvelinus > Salvelinus fontinalis. Next base: position 6,508,719 of record NC_074677.1, read on the forward strand.
TGTGTCTATCAGTCCAGTGGTTTAGGAGAGGTTCTGGGCTCTAAAGGCCCGTTGAGTGTGTCTATCAGGCCAGTGTTTCAGGAGAGGTTCTGGGCTCTAAAGGCCCGTTGAGTGTGTCTGTCAGACCAGTGGTTCAGGAGAGGTTCTGGGTTCTGAAGGCCCATTGAGTGTGTCTGTCAGTCCAGTGTTTTAGGAGAGGTTCTGGGCTCTGAAGGCTCGTTGAGTGTGTCTGTCAGGCCAGTGGTTTAGGAGAGGTTCTGTATTGATCTCTTTCTCAAGACAGTGGTGTGTGTTTGTGTTCCATAGTATTTGTGGTGATTCAGCTTCGACTGTAATGATGTCTTGTCCCATGCTGCTGACTTTTCTATTGTTTGTGTCAGAGGTGTGAGAATAGTGTGTGTCCGTGCTTCTGACGCTCTCCTGCCATATCCTAGGTGTTGGAGGTGTCGTCCCCCACGGCGGGCAGTGCCCTGATGGGCCCGTCTCAGATCCAGTCCCTGATGGCAGCCCACGAGCTCACTGTGCGCACAATGTCTGCCCATGGGGAGTCCATCGACTCTGTGCCAGTCAACGTGCCCGCCAAGTTGTCCGACATCATGACCGGCCAGGCTTCGGCCACCTCCTGCTCCTCGTCAACCCCCGTTCGTCAGTCAACCCCTGTCCACCAGTCACCACCCTACCAGTCACCACCCTACCAGTCACCACCCTACCAGTCACCCCCCGTTCACCAGTCACCCCCCGTTCACCAGTCAACCCCCGTTCGTCAGTTAACTCCTGTCCACCAGCCACCCCCTGTCCACCAGTCATCACCCTACCAGTCATCACCCTACCAGTCGCCACCCTACCAGTCGCCCCCCTTCCTGTCTTCGTCACCACCCGTCCAGCCCCAATCCCCATCTTACGGGAACTCAGCTGCCAAAGTCTCCATGCTGCCCTACGCCACTGCCTCGTCGCCACTAGACGTCGCACACACCATGGGCCCAAACGGGGGGCTGCCCTCTGCCAACTCTCCCCCAGTCCACGCCCTCCACACAGAGGCCTGCTCCCCACACCCTGCCTCGTACGCAGAGGTCTGGGCTAACCCCTTAGCAAAATCTCCTGCCCCCCCATGGGCCGCCTTGGCAGTGCATGAGGCTATGTCATCTCCAGTAGCACTAAACTATCAGGCCAAGTTACCATCCGTACCGTCAGCCTATCAGGCCATGCTACCATCAGCTTCTCACATCAACACAACGGTATGTACAACACTGCTTAAACACCTGCTCTAGAACTCTCTAGAACTCTAAAACTCACCTGCTCTACAACTCTCATCTAGAACTCTAAAACACACCTGCTCTAAAACTCTCTAGAACTCTCATCTACAACTCTAAAACTCACCTGCTCTAGAACTCTCTAGAACTCTCATCTAGAACTCTAAAACTTACCTGCTTTAGAACTCTCATCTAAAACTCTAAAACTCACCTGCTCTAGAACTCTAAAACTCACCTGCTCTAAAACTCTCTAGAACTCTCATCTAGAACTCTAAAACTCACCTGCTCTAAAACTCTCTAGAACTCTCACCTAGAACTCTAAAACTCACCTGCTCTAAATCAAATCAAATCAAATGTATTTATATAGCCCTTCGTACATCAGCTGATATCTCAAAGTGCTGTACAGAAACCCAGCCTAAAACCCCAAACAGCAAGCAATGCAGGTGTAGAAGCACGGTGGCTAGGAAAAACTCCCTAGAAAGGCCAAAACCTAGGAAGAAACCTAGAGATGAACCAGGCTATGAGGGGTGGCCAGTCCTCTTCTGGCTGTGCCGGGTGGAGATTATAACAGAACATGGCCAAGATGTTCAAATGTTCATAAATGACCAGCATGGTCAAATAATAATAATCACAGTAGTTATCGAGGGTGCAGCAAGTCAGCACCTCAGGAGTAAATGTCAGTTGGCTTTTTTAGCACGTCCGGTGAACAGGTCAGGGTTCCATAGCCGCAGGCAGAACAGTTGGAACTCTAGAACTAACCTAGAAGTCCCCTGCTCTAGAACTCTCATATGGAACTCTAGAACTAACCTCCTCTAGAATGCTCATCTAGAACTCTAAAACTCACCTGCTCCAGAACTCTTATTTAGAACTCTAGAACTCACCTAGTCTATAACTCTCATCTAGAACTCTAGAACTCACTTGCTCTAGAACATTTATCTAGAACTCACTTGCTTGAGAACACTCATCTAGAACTCACCTGCTCTAGAATGTTCATCTAGAACTCTAGAACTCACCTACTCTAGAACACTCATCTAGAACCTCTAGAACTCACCTGTCGTTATCTAGTCTACATTACTGTAACTATGTTAACTAAGTGTATGTAATACTGTATATCCTTGTCCTCCAACCAGAGCCCACAGAGCATAGCAGACACAGACAGCCCCGGAGTTCCCCGTCCTGTCATGTCCATCACAGACTTTCTCCCTGTGGAGGATGACTCCCGTGCCAACCTTTCAACCCCTGAGCCCTACCCCACCCCACCCAAGGCCCTTGTGCCACCCGCTGGGGACCTGATCAACCCGCTGGACACGCAGCCTCTCCGGCCCCCCAGAGCCCCCTCTCCCCTGGAGTCAGAACCAGACTACTCCATGGAGAGGCCGACCACACGCATGGTGTCCATGGAGGAGTTCCTCAGGCAGGACCAGGACACAGGCTTCAACAGGCAGCCAGAGGTTAGTTAGTTAGTTAGTTAGTTAGTTAGTTAGTTAGTTAGTTAGTTAGTTAGTTACAGTGCATTTGGAAAGTATTCAGACCACTTGACATTTTTTCCTCATAAATCTACACACAATACCCCATAATGACAAAGCAAAAAAAGTTCAATCTTGGTTTCATCAGACCAGAGAATGTTGTTGGTGTGAGAGCCCTTTAGGTGCCTTTTGGAAAACTCCAAGCGGGCTGTCATGTGCCTTTTTTTTGCCTGAGGAGTGGCTTACGTCTGGCCACTCTACCATAAAGGCCTGATTGGTGGAGGGCTGAAGAGATGGTTGTCGTTCTGGAAGTTTCTCCCATCTCCACAGAGGAACTCTGGAGCTCTGTCAGTGACCATCGGGTTCTTGGTAAGGCCCTTCTCCCCCGATTGCTCAGTTTGGCAGGGCGGTTTGGTGGTTCCAAACTTCTTCCATTTAAGAATAATGGAGGCCACTGTGTTCTTGGGGACCTTCAATGCTGCAGACATTTTTTGGTAATCTTCCACAGATCTGTGCCTAGACACAGTCCTGTCTCGGTGCTCTACGGACAATTCCTTTGACCTCATGGTTTGGTTTTTGTTCTGACATGCACTGTCAACTGTGGGGCCTTATATAGACAGGTGTGTGCCTTTCCAAATCATGTCCAATCAATTGAATTTACCGCAGGTGCATTCAAGTTGTAGAAACATTTCAAGGATGATCAATGGAAACAGGATGCACCTGAGCTCAATTTCGAGTGTCATAGCAAAGGATCTCAATAAGGTATTTCTGTTTTTAATTTGAACAAATTTGTTGAAATTCTAAAAAACTGTTTTTGCTTTTTCATTATGAGGTATTGTGTGTCGATTTGTTTTGATTTAATCCATTTTAGAATAAGGCTGTAACATAAATGTGAAAAAAGTCAAAGGGTCTGAATACTTTCCAAATGCACTGTAGTAGTTCATTAATTAGTTAGTCAGTACTGACTGTGCTTATTTGAATTTGTTTCATTAGTACATTGTTGATAAAGTCTCAATGTTTTGCATGTCAGCAATCACGTTTTCAAAATACAGTATATAACTTTCAAAATACAGAAATGCAGCTGGCATTATGGATTTTGCATCATATACATCATATTATGCAAGATGCAAAATGCATAATACCGGTTGTATTTCTGTATTTTGAAAGTTATGTATCTTGAAATCTTGATTGCTGACATGCAAAACATTTTGGGACTATATCAACAATGGACTAATGAAACAAACACCTTTTAAATGTCTTGGTCAGTTTCCTGGGAAGATGCAAGCTACAGCACCTCTGAAGTAGTCTTTATTGTCCCCACTGTCCCCCTCACATTGGCTAGTTGTGTGTTTTAATTCTCTGATGGTTTGGATATCGCAGGCTCAGAAAGAAACTCTTAGAGAGATCAGTGGTCATGCCCTCACACACAGTGTCAACATCACCCAGCCTTACTTCTTGTTTAGATGAACCAGTTACTGCCCTACGTCTAGGAAAGGCGGTGGCATCATTATCTCTTGTTTAGATGAACCAGTTACTGCCCTACGTCTAGGAAAGGCTGTGGGATCATTATCTCTTGTTTAGATGAACCAGTTACTGCCCTAGGAAAGGCTGTGGCATCATTATCTCTTGTTTAGATGAACCAGTTACTGCCCTAGGAAAGGCTGTGGCATCATTATCTCTTGTTTAGATGAACCAGTTACTGCCCTAGGAAAGGCTGTGGCATCATTATCTCTTGTTCAGATGAACCAGTTACTGCCCTCTAGGAAAGGCTGTGGGATCATTATCTCTTGTTTAGATGAACCAGTTACTGCCCTAGGAAAGGATGTGGGATCATTATCTCTTGTTTAGATGAACCAGTTACTGCCCTAGGAAAGGATGTGGCATCATTATCTCTTCTATATCAACAGGCTGCTTCAGACCAGGAAGCATTGAGGATCGAGGCAGGATATCAAGATATACCAGCGCTCATAGTACAATTTAGCCCATATGTACCTAATAAATGAAAGTTTCACTTTTATTGGCACCTACAGTTAATTGCACTAAAATAATATCAACTCTAAAAGTAGATTTGTATATTTTGTATGAGTTAGATATTGGCTAAGACATCATTGGTTAATCCATATGCCTGTCCTGTTGGGTATGAGTTAAGAGTTTTATATGAGTTAGACAAGCAACATCATTGGTTATTCCACGGTCTGTAAGTGTGTTGTGTGGTTCTGTCCTGTGGTTCAGCGTTACACTGCTGGTCTGGTGGAGCCAGAGAGCAGTAGGGGATCTGACCTGTCTGATATCCTGGAGGAAGAGGAGGATGACCTCTACTCTGACCCCCCTGGACCCGCCCTGGCCCGGGGATACACCACCGGAGCTAAAAGGGTAAAGAGTCACCATACACACACCATAACACAGACATCTGATCTGGCTGTGGAGGACAGCCTCTGTTTTGGTTATGTTTGTTTTGTGGGGTTTTATTTCTCTTTCACTCTTGAATTCACTCACCGTTTTGTTTCATTTTCTTTTACTTTTTCTTTGTACGTCATATTCCACCCTCCCTCTTCACTGTTCCTCCTGTCACCCTGTCCTGTCCACCACTCCACTCTCCCTCTTCACTGTTCCCCCTGTCCTGTCCACCACTCCACCCTCACTCTTCACTGTTCGTCCTGTCCACCACTCCACCCTCCCTCTTCACTGTTCCTCCTGTCACCCTGTCCTGTCCACCACTCCACTCTCCCTCTTCACTGTTCGTCCTGTCCACCACTCCACCCTCACTCTTCACTGTTCGTCCTGTCCACCACTCCACTCTCACTCTTCACTGTTCCTCCTGTCACCCTGTCCTGTCCACCACTCCACTCTCCCTCTTCACTGTTCCTCCTGTCACCCTGTCCTGTCCACCACTCCACTCTCCCTCTTCGCTGTTCGTCCTGTCACCCTGTCCACCACTCCACTCTCCCTCTTCACTGTTCCTCCTGTCACCCTGTCCTCTCCACCACTCCACTCTCCCTCTTCACTGTTCCTCCTGTCACCCTGTCCTGTCCACCACTCCACTCTCCCTCTTCACTGTTCCTCCTGTCACCCTGTCCTGTCCACCACTCCACTCTCCCTCTTCACTGTTCCTCCTGTCACCCTGTCCTGTCCACCACTCCACTCTCCCTCTTCACTGTTTCTCCTGTCACCCTGTCCTGTCCACCACTCCACCCTCACTCTTCACTGTCCCTCCTGTCACCCCTCCACCCTCCCTCTTCACTGTTCCTCCTGTCACCCTGTCCTGTCCACCACTCCACTCTCCCTCTTCACTGTTCGTCCTGTCCACCACTCCACTCTCCCTCTTCACTGTTCCTCCTGTCACCCTGTCCTGTCCACCACTCCACCCTCACTCTTCACTGTCCCTCCTGTCACCCCTCCACTCTCCCTCTTCACTGTTCCTCCTGTCACCCTGTCCTGTCCACCACTCCACTCTCCCTCTTCACTGTTCCTCCTGTCACCCTGTCCTGTCCACCACTCCACTCTCACTCTTCACTGTTCGTCCTGTCACCCTGTCCACCACTCCACCCTCACTCTTCACTGTTCCTCCTGTCACCCTGTCCTGTCCACCACTCCACTCTCACTCTTCACTGTTCGTCCTGTCACCCTGTCCACCACTCCACTCTCACTCTTCACTGTTCCTCCTGTCACCCTGTCCTGTCCACCACTCCTCCCTCCCTCTTCACTGTTTCTCCTGTCACCCT
>NC_074677.1:6520156-6527656 GCF_029448725.1 Salvelinus fontinalis
CCCATAGACACACAGCTCTGTGGTCACACCAGGTAATCAGTCACCATGGTCACTACATCACATAGACACACAGCTCTGTAGTCACACCAGGTAATCAGTCACCATGGTTACTACATCACATAGACACACAGCTCTGTGGTCACACCAGGTAATCAGTCACCATGGTCACTACATCACATAGACACACAGCTCTGTGGTCACACCAGGTAATCAGTCACCATGGTTACTACATCCCATAGACACACAGCTCTGTGGTCACACCAGGTAATCAGTCACCATGGTCACTACATCACATAGACAGACAGCTCTGTGGTCACACCAGGTAATCAGTCACCATGGTTACTACATCCCATAGACACACAGCTCTGTGGTCACACCAGGTAATCAGTCACCATGGTTACTACATCCCATAGACACACAGCTCTGTGGTCACACCAGGTAATCAGTCACCATGGTTACTACATCCCATAGACACACAGCTCTGTGGTCACACCAGGTAATCAGTCACCATGGTTACTACATCCCATAGACACACAGCCCTGTGGTCACACCAGGTAATCAGTCACCATGGTTACTACATCCCATAGACACACAGCTCTGTGTTGTTGCTGTTATTGTATAAGCACATCCAGAGATTATTTTTCTAAGAGTTAGCGAGTGAAGGGGGCCGTGCTCTGTGGTTCTGTTTTCTGTCCTCCTTTCCCCTCTTCTCCTCTCTCCCTCCTTTCCCCTCTCCGCTCTCTCCCCTTTCCTGTCTTCCCCTCTTCCCCTCTCCTCTCTGCCTCCTTCCCCCTCTCCTCTCTGCCTCCATCCCCCTCTTCCTCTCTCCCTCCTCCCCCCTCTTCCCCGCTCCTCTCTCCCTCCTTTCCTCTCTTCCCCCTTTTTGCCCTCTTCCTCCTTTCCTCTCTTCCCCCTCTTCACCCTCTTCCTCTCTTACCGGGGATCATAGACATACGCACGTTTCTTTCTGAAGCAGCTTAGGCCTCACTGTCTCAGGCTCAGGGCATTAGCTTGATTACCTCTCTTAAGTACACGCCCGGGCCACGCCATTACACAGCAGAGCGGGGGGGGGGGGAGTGAGCTCTACCGTCTGGATCAAGTCAAATTGTATTTGTCACATGCTTTGTAAACGACAGGTGTAGACTGAAATTATTATTTATGGGTCCTTTTTCAACAATGCAGAGTTAGATAAAACATTTAAATTGAGATTGTGATACAAGGAATAAATACACAGTGAATAACGAACAACAATAACAAGTTTTAAAAAAATAACATGGCTATATACAGGGAGTACCACTACAGAGTCGGGTAGGAGGTAATTGAGGTAGCTTCTACACCTGCATTGCTTGCTGTTTGGAGTTTTAGGTTGGGTTTCTGTACAGCACTTTGTGACATCGGCTGATGTAAAAAGGACTTTATAAATACATTTGATTTGATTGATTGATACATATAGGTAGGGTTAAAAGGAAATCAGCAACAAGATAGATAATAGACAGTAGCAGCAGCGGGTAGCCATTTGATTAGCTATTTAGCAATCTTGTGTAAGAGTCTTATGGCTTGGTGGTAGAAGCTGTTCCAGGTCCTGTTGGTTCCAGACTTGGTGCATCGGTACTGCTTGCGATGCGGTAGGAGAGAGAACAGTCTATGTCTGGAGTATTCGAACATGTTTAGGGACTTCCTCTGACACCGCCTGGTATAAAGGTCCTGGATGCTAGGGTGCTCGTCCCCAGTGTTGTACTAGGGCCGTTCTCACCACCCTCTGTAGCGCCTTGCCGTCGGGTGCCTTACAGTAGCCGTACCAGGTGGTGATGCAGCCAGTCAACAGGCTCTCGATGGTGCAGCTGAATCATTTTGAGGATCTGAGGGCCCGTGACAAATCTTCTTATTTTTTTGCCTCCTGAGGGGGAAGAGGCGCCGTCGTGCCCTCTTCACAACTGTGTGGGTGTGTGTGGACCATGTTAATTCCTTAGTGATGTGGACGCAAGGAACGTGACGCTCTCGACCCGCTCCACTACACTGTGGGACTGTGGGACTGTGGAAGTGTGTGTGTGTGTGTGTGTGTGTGCGTCTGACCAGGCAAAACCAAGGGCCTATATTACCTTTTTGAAATAATTTGGTCCTTTGCCCCACAATGCTTGTAGGCTAACTGTTGCTCCAAATAATGTGAGTTCTGTTTGTGTGTTTGCGTGCAGAGAGCATGGATCATGCATGGCCTATAGGAGACAATGAGGTGCGTATCTTTGTGGCTCTGTTTCCCTACGACCCGGTCAACATGTCTCCCAACCCCGACGCTGCTGAGGAAGAACTGCCCTTCAGAGAGGGACAAATCATCAAGGTATAGAACCTGCCAGAATAATCCCAGTGATAATCCTGGCACTATGTTAGACACTCATCCTATCTGTCAATAATTATTGGTTGTGACCTCCTGAGTGGCACATCGTAGTGCATGAGGCGTCACTACAGACCTGGGTTCAATCCCACAGCCAGCCGAGACCGGGAAACCCATGAGGCGGCGCACAATTGGTCTAACGTCTGCCGGGTTCGGGGAGGGTTTGGCCGGCCGGAATGTCCTTGTCCCATCGCACTCTAGTGACTCCTTGTGGCTGGCTGGGCGCATGCGAGCTGGCTTCGGTTGCCAGCTTTACGGTGTTTCGTCCTACACATTGGCACGGCTGGCTTCCGAGTTAAGCGAGCAGTGTGTCAAAAAGCAGAGCGGCTTGGTTGGGTCGTGTTTCGGAGGACGCATGGCTCTCGACCTTCGCCTCGCCCAAGTCCGTATGGGAGTTGCAGCGATGGGACAAGACTGTAACTACCAATTGGATATCATGAAATTAAGTAGAAAAAATTGTGAAAAGTACCAAAATATGTAAAAAATAAATAAATAATAGTGATTTATAGTGGAAGGCAAAACGTTTCTCCATGTTATCTCTCTTCTATTAATGAGGTAGTTAGACAATAACACAACCTAACAGCCGCCATCTTGTTTCTCTTTCCCCCATCCTCCATGTCCAGATCTACGGAGACAAAGACTCGGATGGATTCTACCGCGGCGAGTCGAACGGTCGTCATGGTTACGTGCCATGTAATATGGTGTCAGAGATTCAGGTGGAGGACGAGGAGACCAGAGAGACACTCCTGCAGCAGGGCTTCCTGTCTACTGCCACAAACATGGAGAAGATAGGTAGGAATAGCTGTCAGTCGTAACAACATCCAATCATCAAATGGTTTTACAGCTGTCAATCATATCAACATCCAATGCCAACTGTGTTCATCCAACAAGTGCCAATTAAACAGGGCCTGATCCAAGTCGTCCATGTAATCAAACAATGAATCAGTCAAGTGCATTGTATTTGTATAGTGCTTTCTGTTTGCTGTCAGCTCTATGGTTTGTCTTGATGTTGTCGGCCCGTACGCGTCACTGTAGAATGTGTACGAACTGCGGTCTTTCAACAGGTGGGGATGCTCTTTGTGGTTTTATTTCATGAAATCCCCATTGGTCCGTGGAGTGGACAGTGAAACAACGTGAAAGGCAATTACTCCTCTCCTTCTAGTCTTGATATTCTTATATATATATATATATATATTGGACACACCTACTCATTCAAGGGTTTTTCTTGTTTTTGTTTTCCACATTGTAGAATAATAGTGAAGACATCAAAACTATGAAATAACACATGGAATCATGTAGTAAGCAAAAAAGGTGTTAAACAAATCAAAATATATTCTATATTTTAGATTCTTCAATGTAGTCACCCTTTGCCTTGATGACAGCTTTGCACACATTTTTTTCCAACAGTCTTGAAGGAGTTCCCACATATGCTGAGCATTTGTTGGCTACTTTTCCTTCACTCTGCGGTCCAACTCATCCCAAACCATCTCAATTGGGATGAGGTCGGGCGATTGTGGAGGCCAGGTCATCTGATGCAGCACTCCATCACTCTCCTTCTTGGTCAAATAGCCCTTACACAGCCTAGAGGTGTGTTGGGTCATTGTCCTTTAGAAAAACAACTGATAGTCCCACTAAGCGCAAACCAGATGGGATGGCGTATCGCTGCAGAATGCTGTGGTAGCCATGCTGGTTAAGTGTGATTCTAATCAAATCACTGACAGAGTGACCAGCAAAGCACCCCCACACCATCACACCTCCTCCTCCATGTTTCACGGTGGGAACCACACATGCAGAGATCATCCACTCACCTACTCTGTGTCTCGCAAAGACAGAGCAGTTGGAACCAAAAACCTCAAATTTGGACCAATCAGACCAAAGGACAGATTTCCATTGGTTGTGTTTCTTGGCCCAAACAAGTCTCTTCGTCTTATTGGTGTCCTTTAGAAGTGGTTTCTTTGCAGCAATTCGACCATGAAGGCCTGATTCATGCAGTCTCCTCTGAACAGTTGATTTTTATTTTTATTTCACCTTTATTCAACCAGGTAGGCCAGTTGAGAACAAGTTCTCATTTACAACTGCGACCGGGCCAAGATAGAGCAAAGCAGTGCGACAAAAAACAACACAGAGTTACACATAAACAATCGTACAGTCAATAACAACACAATAGAAAAATCTATGTACAGTGTGTGCAAATATAGTAAGATTAGGGAGGTAAGGCAATAAATAGGCCATAGTGGCGAAATAATTACAATTTAGCAATTAACACTGGAGTGATAGATGTGCAGATGATGATGTGCAAGTAGAGATACTGGGGTGAACAGTTGATGTTGAGATGTGTCTGTTACTTGAACTCTGAAGTATTTATTTGGCCTGCAATTTCTGAGGCTGGTAACTCTAATGAACTTATCCTCTGCAGCAGAGGTAACTCTGGGTCTTCCTTTCCTGTGGAGGTCCTCATGTGAACCAGTTTCATCATAGCACTTGATGGTTTTTGTGACTGCACTTGAAGAAACTTTCAAGAAGTTCAAGAACTTTGAAGAAGTTCTTGAAATGTCGTATATTGACTGACCTTCATGTTTTAAAGTACTGATAGACTGTCGTTTCTCTTTCCTTATTTGAGCTGTTCTTCTCATAATATGGACTTGGTCCAAATAGCTCTATCTTCTGTATGCCACCCCTACCTTGTCACAACACAACTGATTGGCTCAAATGCATTAAGAAGGAAAAAAATTCCACAAATTAACTTTTAACAAGCCACACCTGTTAATTGAAATGCATTCCAGGTGACTACCTCCTGAAGCTGGTTGAGAGAATTCCAAGAGTGTGCAAATCTGTCATCAAGGCAAAGGGTGGCTACTTTGAAGAATCTCAAGTATAAAATGTATTTTTTGTTGGAGGAATTCCTCAGAGGTGATAGAACAGCAGCTGCATCTTGGTTAATTGAAACACACACATTGAACTCATTTTTTTTTTACTGTTAATGAGTTCTCACTTTAAATGACTCATGTTCTGAGTAAGATCTGTGCTATTTGATTAAATGAAAAAGTAAACCAAAGAAATCCCACTCCTATGAGCTGCTTTGTATGCTTTCATGGTTCGTCTTCAATTGCACATGGATGTTTGTGTTTGCTGACTGTTTCAGGATAACCAGCTTGAGCTAATGGGTTGTTCATCGACTCCGTGTCATGTGACTCATTTCAAAGAATTACCAAAAGCATAAGTTAGTGGGATAAGCTGTGGGGGGGCTAAGTGTTATGGACCCCAACACGCGCACAAACACACACACACACACACACACACACACACACACACACACACACACACACACACACACACACACACACACACACACACACACACACACACACACACACACACAGCATTAACCACCCAGCCCACTAGAGAAAGCTGACAAAACAATATATCTCTATTTCATGCTTATATTTCCCCCAAAAAAGGATCTCTTCGGATGTTTTAACCCTTTCACTTCCACTTCCTGTGTTCTGTTCGCTGGTTATTTACTATTGGTTGGTTTATAAAATGGCTTTTACAGGCTTCAAACTCATTCTGTCTCTTGTCTGGTCTGCTTGTTCATGGTTCTGGCGTCTCTGTCTGTCTGTCTGTGTTTTTTCTTTTTTGGTTTCAAATTTGGTTTTCCTTTTTTAAATTTTCATAAAGGCACTCGCTCACATGCACAGCTTCCGCGTCGCCCTGTCCCACCGCCGAAACCGAGACGATCCAAGAAAGGTGTGTCTCGCTGTCGCTGCTGACTGGCTGTCTCTCTCTCCTTTCTCCTTCCCTCTTTCCACTCCTCCTTTGATTCCACTCTATCACTCTGATCAGAGGGGATCTGTGGACACTGATCAATATCCAAAACATTATAATGATCTGTGGATTCACACTGTTCAATATCCAAAACATTGTAATGATCTGTGGATTCACACTGTTCAATATCCAAAACATTATAATGATCTGTGGATTCACACTGTTCAATATCCAAAACATTATAATGATCTGTGGATTCACACTATTCAATATCCAAAATATTATAATGATCTGTGGATTCACACTGTTCAATATCCAAAACATTATAATGATCTGTGGACACTGTTCAATATCCAAAACATTATAATGATCTGTGGATTCACACTGTTCAATATCCAAAACATTATAATGATCTGTGGATTCCCACTGTTCAATATCCAAAATATTATAATGATCTGTGGATTCACACTGTTCAATATTTACATTATAATGATCTGTGGATTCACAGTATTCAACATCAACATTATAATGATCTGTGGATTCACACTGTTCAATAACCAAAACATTATAATGATCTGTGGATTCACACTATTTAATATTTACATTATAATGATCTGTGGATTCACAGTATTCAACATCAACATTATAATGATCTGTGGATTCACTGTTCAATATCCAAAACATTATAATGATCTGTGGATTCACAGTATTCAACATCAACATTATACTGATCTTCCATAGGCTAAGATGTAGGAGGCCTAAAACTTAGATTGATGCAGTTCCTGGTTATAGCGTTTGAATATACAAATTGCCCTAGTTTCAGTGCAGTTCCCCCCCTTCAGCATCCCCTCTGATCTCCTTCTGTCTGTCTCCTGTGTGGCTGTATAATATAAGATCTGGCCTCGGACTGCTCTCTCTAGGGTTGGCTTTGGTTTCTACATTTAGTTTGATTGTACTTCTGAGTGTGTCCGAGCCAGGAGGACCAGGGTGAAATGCTTCATTTGACCTGCTCCTCTCTCCCCACCCAAACCCAACCCCATAACCCATCTGCTCTTCCAGTGGAGGCTGCTGCGCTGTGGGAAGATAGCTTAGACTCCTCCAGTCAAGGTTTGTAACGTATCCGTTAGTCACTCTCTCTCTCTCTCTCTCTCTCTCTCTCTCTCTCTCTCTCTCGCTCTCTCTCTCGCTCTCTCTGCCCCCCCCCCCCCCCCCCCCCCCACCAGCATGAAGGGACGCCTGCTGTAGTGTCCACTGGAAACCTGCATGTATTAGAACACATACGCATGACATCGTCGTTACACTGGCTCTCTAGACCTTTCTCTAACTTCTCAAGTCTCCACTGGAAA